>NW_010972753.1:3627170-3910819 GCF_000737465.1 Haliaeetus leucocephalus
GATGTACATGAAATGCATCCTCCAGGTATGGTGTGTTGAGGGGTGGGCTAAGGCTGACAAAGGACCTGATAAAGGGGATTATCCCGTGTTGGCCCTTGAGAACATCACCCCTCATTTGGCAAAGAAAGGGATTATGAGAAAATTTGTATGCTGAAATTTTGGGACACTGAGGGCAGTTATCTTTTTATTACAGATGATCCTCAGTAACCACTACCCCTCCTTGTTCAGCAGAGCTCTGTTCTTCAAAGAACAGCAGCAAGTGCCGACTATTTTATCTCAGTAGCAGCACGCTCTCACCCAGCAGCTGCATCTGAATCCTTAAATGTGGAGGCCTCAGAAAGTTACAGGTTACATCAGTCCAGTTCATTTTCAGAGGAGAAACTCTACTGCTCTCCCCCTCCCACCCCAGCACTGACAGGGCTCATTTTCTCAGTGACACTACCGCACTTTTAAGTGACACTACCGCTCTTCCAAAGTGGCAGCGGCAGCTTCTTTCTCTTCTTTGTGTGCTCGCCAGCTGTCTGTGTGTCTTCTACTGCCAGATTTTCAGCAATAGTCTCTTTGCAGTGACCAAGGTTCACAGGCTGTGGAGGGACAGAAAAACATGTGCCTTTCGGCTGCCACTTTCCCAAGGAAGGCACGGGGCAACCTTTGCTCTTGTTGAGATGCCTCTGCCCAGGGCTTTTGCACCATTCTCAGCTGTATCAGCTCATTTTTCATGTTTTAAGTCACTTTTTCCCACTAGGGATTGTTTCTATTATTTCCTTTGACACCATTTTGCTGATGTCACTTTTGCCCTTGCACAACGTTCCTTCCTGCAGCAGATTTTCTGAGGTCTGTCCTGCACTGGCTACTATTTTCCACTTTGCCGAGAGGGCAGACCACCTCTTCTTCCTTTGCCATATTCTTTGTAGCTATTAATTTCTTATTTGCCTTTTCTTGCTTGCTGTTTTTCTGTATACACGGCCACATCGTCCCACCCTTCATAAACCCAGCATGTTGTGAAACATCTCATGACCTGCACTTCTGCCGTGTTTTTTCATGCCTGTATTTTTTAAAGCTAGTACCCGCTGCTGGATGACAACACTGAATACTGTGTATCCCCAGCACAACCTTCTTCCACAGGCTTACTACAATTGCTAGCTATCTCTCACCATAACTATTCATGGCACCTTTGAAGACACTCATCTTAGACATGATTCATAAAACTTTCTGGTCAGATAGAAAGACAGATATTTTATAAATGTAGCACTCTTTAAAATATCCATATTGTTCAGTAGTTTTAGAATCCCATAATAGTTTTATGTGAAACAGAAGAAAGATCAATTGTGGATGCTTATTTTTAAAAATGATAGTAATAAATCATATAAATTAAAGATGTGCTTTTTCCAGTAAAATAATCAGTGAACATTAACAGTATAGCATGCTGTAAATTATGAAGCATCATTAAATCTCTTAACAATTGAGAGTTTTTGAATTGAAAAGAGTCATAGAATTGAACATTAATTATAAAGGTATAAAGAAATAAGCTTCTGTGTTTGATTTCACACCACACTTTTAGATTTATAATTTATCTTTCCCCCTTTTTTTTCCTAGTTTGAATTCAGCTTGCTCTGAATAAGGTATGTTGTACAGACATTACTTCTAAAATAGATGAGAACTTCTTGGCTCTCTGACAAATATATGGTTACTATAAATTAGAGCTCTTTCTCTGAATGGAAGGAATTAAAAGCCTGGATGACAAGATCTTGTAATAGATGTGAATGGACTTGCATGGCTCCTCCACATTGCTTAATACAAAACAAAATATAAATTGTTGAATCAAAGTAGACACACTTGAGTGTATGTGTTATCAGGAAAACTCAGATATAATGAGGGAACTGTCAAGCCAGCTAATATACATTCCAGATTTTAAATATCACTGTGCAAAGCACAACAGACATTTTTTTACATCTTTTTAAATTTGAAAAAGTGTAGAGAGCTGAAAGGTGTGTAGTGACCCTTTCTCTTGTCATCATGCAACTGGATAATTCTGCTGAGAGATGGAGTATGCATAAACGCATATTCTCCGTATCCTTTCCCAGTTCCCCTTGGTTGCATTGGTCAAACTCTGTGGCTATTACCACCCTTAATTTAGTTGCAGAGTGTGTTTTAGGGAAACCTAGTTCCCCCTTTGTATGAACCGAGGTGTGGGTGGGTGGATTACTGAAATCCTGAGTCTCATCCTGTTCTGGAATGATAACATGACTGGAGTGCACAGCCAGGCTCAGGATCTCCCAGATGTTTTAACAGGTTTCTTTATACAAAGAGGCTGCAACCCATTTAGAAAGACCTTGTTATGTTTCCAAATACAAGTAATTTGTCTTGTCTTGTCTCTTCTCCTCAGGAGATGATCATTGATGTGAACAACATTCTGGATCAAAAGCAGCAGTTCAAATAATAATTTTCTCAATACATAGAAATAATGTTTTTCCTGTGATACTTCAATTTTCTCATATTGTATTTCAGTATTGACCTCTGGACTGAACATTTCTGGAATGCTAATAAACATCTGGTTCTTTGGCTTTATCTTCCTTTCTTTGTCTCTCCCATTTGCCATTAACCACCCGTAAAAGCTGACCGTGTCTGGCATTCTTGCTAAAATAAAACACCAACAAAAGTGTGGAGTAGTCCTGGGTATTTATTTCATAACTGAGATGTCTTCTTTGAAATATAATTGCTGCTATGTAAAGTATTGGCTTTCCAGTTCACATTCAGGGTTCTCAGTGTTACTGAAAATGTCCCTAACAGAAATGAGAATCCTCCTCCATCTGTTCCCTCTCAGTGCTCAGCCAGAATCCTGAAACTCCATGGAGAAACTGCCAAACAAGAGAATTTTCCCCTGCTACTAGTCGAAGTAGACAGTACTATATAGATGTACAGTAATATGCATTCATTTACATTAAGTAAGCAGTAAATCTGAACACCATAACTAAATTTTATTTTAAAAATCAACCTGAAGCATCCTTTGTCAGCTGCTGCACAGACGCTGTTCTGTAAGGAAAGGATTCACCGTTATGGACCACTAGGTATCGTCTTCTGTTCTGAATTCAAAATGTTTCCAAAGGGATCATGTGTGCAGGGCTATATATGTACTTCCAGGCACAAGACAGCTAAATAAACACACTGGGTAACTATAGAGTAGAAAAGTGAGTGCTAAAACTGTCTCATGACACAGCAGCTTTAATGTGATAGGAGCTGCAGCTTGTCTATGGTCTGGAAGGAGCAGCTATCCTGTAAGAGGCCAGAAGATGGAAAAGAGAAGACTGTTAACTGTAGGCAGGCTGGGAGAAAAGGAAGCAGAGCAAGGAAGAGAGAGCCTTGAGAAACATGGTTTAGAATACTGAACTTTGGAAATGTTGTTTAAACCAAACACCATCTTTTGAGAAGTGTATCCTGTAATAATCTTGCATCTATGGGACACTGTTGTTGTTGCTACAGGTAGAGACAAAGCTTCTGAAACCAACAGCAGGCATTTTTGTTTTAGCTCTGAGACAGTGACAGGGAAGAAAAGTATCCTCTGAGAAAGTAATGAATGATAACACAGTTACATCTGCTCACACTAGTTAAAAAGTGAAATAATATGAATAACAGATAGTTTCCAAATTTTGAATGTTTTTTCCTTCACACATCACCTAAAGTTATGTTCACCTTAAACACAGGGGTCCAGGTACATTTTCCTCTTGCCTTCTTTTGCTGTACTGCCAACATGACCTCTCCATCAAGGCCATGTTTTGAGTCCGGAAAAGAAGCACCCGAAGAAAGACTAAACCTGCAGTGATTGGAGAGCTAATGTTAATGAAATATTCTGCTTCTAGCAGAGAAAAGAAGAAAGGAGGCTGCCTGAAGAAGCATCAACACCAAACTTCTCCTTGTCGGTGACTGGTGTCCTTACTGGCCCAGGATAACTTAGAAAAGCTCATAGGTCACATGGGAAGAAAAGGGTAATGAAATATAGTTTTCCAGACCTTTTGTCCTCTTTAATAAGGTCTGCATTTTACCCCATGGTGCATTGACAAGCCTGTCAGACTTTTTAGGAACCATCCATCTTTAAATTCTTCCCTGAAACTGCATCTTTATTCCTCAGATGTGAATGTGTTGCTTAGGTTACAGTATAGTATTTCCAATTATAAAGAGCTAATTGCTTTTTCCAGTCAGGGCCCTGAAAAGTACCCTCTGTACTGGATTCAGCCTCAGAATAAATCCGTGTGGTCAACATTTTTGTTAACGGACATTGATAAGTGTCATGGTTTAACCCTGGTAGGCAGATAAGACCCACCCAAACACTCGTTCACACCACCCCAGTGGGAGAGGGGAGAGAATTGGAAGAGTAAAAGCATCAAAACTCATGGGTTGAGATAAAGCCAGTTTAGTAATAAACAACAAAGGAAAAAACCCAAACAACAAACCAAAACAACAACAAAAACCAATTGCTCATCACCAACCAACCAATGTCCAGCCAATCCCCGAACAACAGCAGCCCTGGCCAACCTCCATCCTGCAGCTTTTATTGCTGAGCATGACGTCCCATGGTCTGGGATATCCCTCGGGTCAGTCAGGGTCAGCTGTCCTGGCTGTGTCCCCTCCAACTCCTTGTGCCCCCCCAGCCTCTGCGCTGGTGGGGTGGGCTGAGGAGCAGAAAAGCCCTGGGCTCTGGGTAAGCACTGCTCAGCTGGAACAAAAACATATCTGAATTACCAACACTGTTTTCTGCACAAATACAAAACTTAGCACCATATGGGCTGATATAAAGAAAATTAACTCTATCCCAGCCCAAAGAAGTACAATAGGACAGTGTAAACATTGCCTAGAGGTATGTAAAAATGCGTAGGAAAGTTTTAAAAGTATTGGAATCCCACTACATTACAGCCTGCCCTTGGGAACTGAAATTCTAAGAGAAACACTGTCTCAAAACATTCAAGAAAAAAAAAAAAAAGTGCCCATTTTCTCCATCAGTTAAGCCATCGGCAACATCTCTTGAAAGCCAGTTGCTCTTAGGTTTTTTTTACTTTGTTGAACTCTCAAGTGCTGCTGCTAGACCTTTACATCATCTAATGGAGTGTGGAAATTATGTGTAATTTGGCATTTATATGAGCTAAAAATACTAATCCTGCTGGATCAAAGAGACTTGTTCAAAACAAACACACAAGCAGAGAAATAAAATCTTCAGGCTCACTGGAATATTTACAGAGTAGGGAGGATATTACTTTTCAGAACAGAGGTCAAATTTATATTCTCTCTGAACTGAAAAATGTACTTCATAGTAGTAGACTATTCACAAAACTTGCACTAACCAAAATAAATTATCTGAAAAGATCATTATTTAGCTGTTAGCTTGCCACACTTACTTCCAGAAGTAAATATAACAAAAACCCTTCTGTCTTTAAATAATAGAAGGAACCAGGAAATTATTTTGTTAGAAACTTATTTGTATATTCATCAGAATACCAAAAAGTTTGGAATGCCTGGTGGCTACCTGGTGAAAATTTGGTAACACATGTCATAGAAAATCTGAAAGGGATATTGGTACTACAAAAATAACTGAATTTTTAAAATCTATTCAGAACTTCACAGTGTTATGAGACAATTCTTACAGAAAAAAAACCCCAACTGTAAACTGTTGAGTTTGTGAGGTCATGGGAATACATGTGAAGCTACTCATTAAAAAAGGGTAAAAAATAGAAATTTTAGTAGGGCTGCTTAGTTTGGAAAATATAACTATAGTATGTGTTCCTAACAGATAACACTGACTCGCAGAAAATTCAAAAACTTAAAAAAAGTGTGGTATGCATAATATGCACTACTTGTAAGATAACTTGCAGACGTCAAAAAAAATGCTTTAAGACTCTCTTTTCCATCAGAAAGAAGCTTAGACTTTTTATTAATGCTTGCATTTCATACAACAGTTATTAAAAAAAAAAAAATAATCCACCTCCAGGACAGTCAGTTGATCCTCATCCCTCAAAAACAACAACCCCCCCCAAATAAAACAATCCCTATAAAAAGACATTTAAACTGTATTTCTTATGAGCCAAATACAAAGATTAAAGTTAAACTAGAGTTTTACAGAATTTATAGATACTTACGTCCACTTGGCTGAGCTCAGAAGAAAATCCTAGAAGACAAAATTTATATATCAGCTTATTCAGCTGTCTCTACAGTATATAAATTAGAAGAAATAACAAATCTTTGTCTGAGTTCACACTTTGTTCACTGGGAGGACTAGAAATCACACTGAAACATTACAGGAGGACTTGGCACAGACCTCTCCGGGGAACAGGAACAGAGATACTTGAGCTAAGACCCTCTGTGAGGTTATCCAAATGGGAGCATGGTCAAGGATACAGGACTGCTGCGGGTACATAACCTCGCCCCACGTCTGTTCCTGCTTTTTTGACCTACAGTGGGACAAGTTCTAGCTTGTAAATCTGCTATTTTCTGAGGTTTTCTTCAATTTCTTCCCAGCCGGCCTGCTGCTTCAGTCCTCAGCTTCAACTCCACGGCCTCCACCTCACCTCAGCCTCCTGCCCAGCCCTGTTTAGCTCTCCAGGCTGCCTTTTACATGCTCAATTTCCCACTGAATCATCCTTTAGGAGCCTGTAGCATCCTCTGAGCTGCAGTTCAGGTAGAACCAATCCATCTTGGGTGGCTCCACCTCAGTCAGTAACGTCAGTCCACCCCACATCTCACCACTCATCTCTGTCACTCTCCACTCTCCACCTGGCTAAAATGGAGCTGGTGTAATTGTTACCGAGGCTCACGCAATCATATCCAACAGGTGTTTAAAATCAGATTTATTCTTCAGTAAAAAAATTAGTTAAAACTTTGAAAATGTTTTTGATCCACAGGCTCAATGAGGTAAGGGGAATTAGTACTACACAGCCGACTTAAGAATACTTAAGATTTAAAAATAATGACTCAAAATGCTCATATCACTCACCTAAAAGATGAGGGCTCTCAAACCTGGAGGAGTTACCTAGTGCACGTCCCGACCCAAGGGGAGAGGCCCCGACTGCAGACCCGCTGCTCCAAGGAGGACTGACTCAAAATGTCTGCCGTCAGGACCCCATTTATGCCCTTGTCGTAGCTGATCCGTGGTCATTTTAATCCCCATTGGCCAAAAGGTCAACGCTTCCATGTTCCTGACGCACGTTGGATTAGTCAGTTCGACTTTGAACCTACGGCCTCTACAGTTTGGGGTTTTTTTCCCTCTCCTCCCTACCCAGAGAAGTCTTTTTTCCTGTCAGGGCGGGTGTACCTGCCACAGTACTATGGGCAACAGGGAGGCCTGCTGTTCTTCATAAGCATTTTGGTCCTGGATCGGGACTTTTGGATGTCAACTGCTTGAAGGGGCTGGTTGTATCTTGGCTGGACCCCTTGTGAAGGACTCTGCAGCTGTTTGGAGGAGGAGGAAGAGGTCTGGGCAAAGGGACGACGCTTTTCAGTAAAGGAGAGGAGGGGTGCGATGATTCTGGGCAGGGAGGAGAGCTCAGCCCTGGGATCCCAGGGAGCACTTGGGCCCACTTTTAGGTGTACGTAGAGAATTATGACCCTGCAACGCTTAAACTCCCAACATAAACCATGATGAAACATGCTGTGTGGGATTAATTATTTTGACGGATACAAATTGCGCCGATTGTGCTCTAGTTTCCAGCTCACTCGCTTGGGGTCAGTATCGTTATGCCTGCATGTCAAAACAGAGGAGTATTTTTGACCTTGTCAGCAGCTTCCTAGGTAATAATTTATTCCTCTCACATTTTCACAAATGAATAATCTTTAGCTTCCTCACACAATTTTGTAGGAAATACTTCAATAAAAGATTCTGTGAGTGATAGTTTCACCTAGTAAAATTAATCAAGCCATTTAACAAAATGAGCACTACTACTGTACTTTCAAAATCTTAAGGAATCAGTAAAAAAAAAAAAAATTGTTCTGTTACCTTTATTGTTACTTCTGTTGATGACTCCTTTTAATTTGGTGGTCAATACATTGCAGGTTTTTTAGCTCTGTCCAAAAGGAAAACAGAAGGTTTTATTATGACTGAATAATCTAAGGAAGAGAAACTGTTATCTTCACTAATCCTCTAATATTTTCACACTGGTCTATCGATGGTGAAATCATCCTTTTAATTTACAGCATCCCCTGTTGTTTTGACAGAATGTGACTCAGGAAAAGCAAAACATAAGTGTTTATCAAGTTTACAGAGTTAATTAAATATTTTTCAAAGTTTTTTCTTTGTTTGTTTTGAAAGTAAAGTAGTTTTCACTTTTATATACTGGTGTTTTTGTCATAGTTGCACAAAAAAACCTCCAAACTCCAAAACAACCTACCCTGTACTGAAAATGAAACACGAGATCAGGGACCTGATATATTGCTATGGCAACAAATGCTACCTTCATGCAGACCATGAAGCACCAATAGTTAAGCTATTAGACTGAAAGTTTTACAACACTGACATGATTATTAAAGGAATTGTACAATATAATGTGCCCTTTGGTCAGCCATCAGTTCCTACAGATACCTGGAGTCCATGTCCAAGGTAGTATGTCTGAGATGAAGGTTTTGATCTGTGGCATTTCTGAGGTTAAAATGACTCTTCAAGGAATAGGGAATTTCGAAGGAGAAGAAAGAGCATCCTACACAGATGTTTTGGGTGAAAGATCTATGGCAAACAAACAATGGTTTACGTGTGGTTAATGCATCCATGTATCCTTCAATCCACAGCAATGGTCCAAGCAAAAGACTAATGACTAAAACTGGCATTTAGATTTTTTTCTCTAAACAGAAACATGAGGGTTGTGATAGGGTCAGAGATATCTGTGGTGTAGTACCTCACCAAGGTTTTGTGGTTGTTCCTGCGTCCTGCCTGTGCTGGCTTACACATGGATAGATAACAGAAGACAGCAGGATGGATGCTTTCCAAGAATGATGAAGAGTTCTGGTTATGTAGGGAAATAGCACCATGTTATTATTTTTTTCTTTTTCTTTTCTGCATACGGAATTGAAAGGTATATTGACGGCATGGTACCAGAACAGGAAGCACAAAATTCAGTCCGCAGGTGGGGATGTGGGCTCAAACATTCAATTTTTCCTCTGTGCAATGATAATGCAATTTCTGATCATCAAAAGACTCCTACACCTGCACACATTTATTTATGTCAGAAGAACAACGTAGATGGTTAGTTTAGAATCTTTTCTCAGTTCAGTGAGTTTAATTTCAGTAAAATATCTGATGAAGGACCTTTGGGCTGTTTGACTTTATTTAACTACTGCAGCTAACACAAAATATTGAATATACGGTAATTGTAGTCTGTTTTTATAGAATACATGACAGATCTAATATTGGAAAACCAATACATTGTACTGTGACTGTTACAGTGTACAGCAGCTAAAATAATCCACTGTATGATTTTATGGCTTGAAGCTTTACAGGATAAAAAGTTCTCTTCTCTGATCTCTTGGTGAAATGGTAAATCAGCTTGAGCCTGGAAAAAGGAAGGAGACTTCTTGTGTGTATTAATGATCAGTGGGAAGTAGAATGGCAAAATATGCTGAAGCTGCAGAAACTTTCACTCTAGAATTCTGCTGATGACCTTCTCCAAACTATCATAAGTTTTAAAGGACACAGAATTTGCCAATAATAAGAAAATCAGATTTAAACCCTATGTGCTGCTGGTTTTCATTAAATTGAAATTCCATGAAATTGAAAAAACTTGGGTATGAGAAATCCCATAAAGGTGATTTGTTGATCTTAACTGGGCCAAAAAAAGCTTGTCTGTGCATGGTCACCTAGGTATAAATAGAAAATTAGTGTAATTAATACTGCAATATATTTTATTACTATATTGTTTAGAGGTTGGTTGGTTTGTTTTTCTGGAGGAATTATTTGTTTCTCCTCCATAATGACTATTTCCTTGCTTGAATGATATGCAGATCAGTGTTTATGAGCAGGAAGTCCATACTATTCAGAAGACCTCAAAAAAGTCACCCAGGCACTATGTGGTAATTGATGTATTTAAAGATATCATATTTTTAGCTAACGGTTTTTATTGCTGGCAGTAATCTTTAGAAGAAAACTTGAAATTACACAGTCTACTGTGTAATTACAGTTCTAAATATTAATTGTCTGCAAAGTGATAATTTTTTTCTGAAATTACTGGAAATATTTCATAATTATTTATTTCAGTTTGTTTCTGATAAAATTTTGCTATTGGGTCTGGCTGGGATGGAGTTAACTTTCCCTGCACCAGCTGATATAGTGCTGTGCTTTGTATTTGTAGCTAGAGAGGTGTTGATAACACACCAGCGTTTTGGCTGTTGCTGAGCAGGGCTCGCACAGGATCAAGGCTGTGTCCCCAATCCCCTCCAAACACCGGTAGGCTGGGAGGGGGCAAGAGGTTGGGAGGGGACATAGCCAGGACCTGAACTGACCAAAGTGGTATTCCATACCATAGAATATCTTTTTCAGCAGTAAAAGCTAAGAGAAATGAGCTGGGGGTAATTTGTTATTAAGGCGTCTGCCTTGTGAAGCAACCGCTACGCGTACGGGGGCCCTACTTCCTGGGAGGTGGTTGGACATCGCCTGCTGATGGGAAGTAGAGGATAAATCTTTGTGCTTTGCTGTGCTTCCACACTTAGCCGCCTTTATTAAACTGCCTTTATCTTGACCCATGCATTTTTCATCTTATTTTCTCCTCATGTCCTGCTGAGGAGGGGGAGAGAGAGAGTGGCTTGGTGGGCATCTTGCGGCCAGCCAAGGTCAACACACCACAATTTTCTTTAAGTCTTTTCTAAAAATCATTGAGTCAAAAATAGGGAACAAATTGAGATACAAAAAACTTCCCAATTGTTTTTGTTAGTAACATTAGAATCCTTGAGCAGCTCAACAAATCATTAAAATTAGTATTTCTTGGAAATGCCTTCATCAGTTTTTTTCAACTGTTGCTTATGTATTTCCAGAACTAACAATTCATTAAATAATTTGATGTGAACTGAAGGGAATGGCTTTTTTTTCCTCCTTTTTAACTGAATATTTTAGTAGAAAAATCACACTTGGTTCCCTCACTGTAAATTAGTTTGGGGACTTTTCAGCCCAATTATTTTTAGAAGTGGCAGCCAGACAGATTTTCTATGTGGAGTTGAGATTGGTAGGTTTCAAAAAAAATCTTGAATCAGGTTACTGTTGCACTAGTAGACTTGTTGAAAAGCTATTAAAAATTAATCACAGCATAATTCAGCAAAAGGAGTGCTTTTCCCATTTTTGCTATCCACTATTCCCATGAATCAAATTTTAAAAATTCTGTTTATTGCCATTTCCTGCCTATAAGTATTAAAAGTAAGACATGGAGCTTCCCTGCTAACGTGGTATTGCAGAAAAACAACAAAAAATAGCAGGAAAGACAAAGAAACACTCCTACTTTACTGATTTTGGTAAAGTATGTATTTCAAAGTCCAGCAAAAGCAACCTGTAGACTTCAGGAAACTTTTATACTTTCTTTGCTTTCCCTCAAAACCAAAATGTTAAAGCAATCAAAAAGTAATGGAACAGCAAGATACATAGAGAAAAAGGCAGCGTAACTAGTGAACAATGGAATTAATGTGTCCAGTGAGTTGGGTTCTGGAGGGCTATTTGGAGTCTCTGATTTCTAACAGAGATGTAGTTTCACACTGCAGGCTTTTCTGTAGAGTGGCACTAATAGGATCTCCCTCTTCTATCTTGCTATGTGTAGCGTCTGATGTCCTTTTAGTCTTTATCTCTTTCAAGTCTGCCTGCCACTGCCCTGAGTGTTAAAATAGTATTAGGGAAGAAATATGTGTATACACGTACGCATGTACGCACAGAGTGCAATCTCATAGCCTGACTTCCCAAGACCTTAAAGGGCAAAAGCACTTCTTTTTTTATTTTATGTTTATGGTTCTTTAACAAAATGAGATTTTAAAAAAGCATTAAATAGAATACAGGAAAGTTAAATGTACATTTCTACAAGAGTTTCAGGTATAGTCTACCCTAACTTTCCTTTTGGAAATCTAGACCAGTCCTGAGCAATGCATGGCCTCCAGCTCATGTGCTTTTTCATTTATGGAGCACGTTCTTCAGTCAAAACTCAGGTAGGTCTGAGCTCATCAGCCAGTCCCTTTCTCTAGCTACTGTACATGTCATATTCTGCAGAGCCAGTCACCAAGGTGGCATATGCAGAAAAACTGAAGATGTTGCTATAAAAGTTTGTAGGGAAAGGTGGAAGAGAGAGCTATACTTTGGTAGGAGGAGATAGAGGGTGTAAGCGCATTTATCTGCAACTCACTGCTGATAAACTAAAGTGCTTGACAGTCTACCCAGAAATTTGATTGGGCACCTATTCTAGATCACCTGTGATCTAGAGTATTTCCATAACCTCTGTAATTATACACCCAGGCACACAGAGACATTCACACACATGCTCACACATGCACACTTGAAATACTATGGAGTAGATGTTAGAACTTCAGGATTTAATTTTCTCATTTCCATCTATGTAGCTACTGTTGGCATAATTTTTCTCTGCTTTTAGTATCCTATGTGGATACAAAGGCCAGACTGAACCCTGTTTCAATTCTACTGGAGTCAGTGGAGTTATAGCAGATAGCAATGTTTTATTGGTTTTAGTAATTCAATCCAACTCCCATGTAAGGAATGATTAATACAGTGTGTAGCTGAAATAGTTACACATACATGGCTAAATGTTAAATTATTTTTATGTTTTTCTCGCTCTTACATATGATGAAATAAAAGAAAATATCTAAATGCATTTTTACTTATTTTTATTCAGCAAACAATTTATGCTATTTCTTAACTTTAATTATTGGTTAAAGCCCATGCAAACTGGTGGTTTTAGATTTATACAAAGCATTAACCACGTGCTTCTCTGTTTTATTGAACAGGTGAAAATTTCTGAACCCAGGAAATGAGGAAGAAGTGCTTTAATAACCAACAAACACTCTGAAAAGGAGATGCATTCAGCGTAAATTATGGTAGCAGAATTTGACCTTTGTAAATCAGATCAGTGTAAATCCAGCTTTTAAGAAAAATATTTGTCCCCCACCTCCTCTTCCTATTGGAAGTGTGAAGGAGTTATGCCAAAACAAGCTAGCACTTAGCACAAATAAAAGCTTTTATAAGCAATGAAAAACTTCACAGTGGCCACCTAATAGGCTGGAAGTAAATCATGTATAGAGACATGTTTAATTTACTAGCATGCCTGACAATAGATAAAAACCTGAAAATGAATACATCTGAATCTGGGTTGTGTGACTGATTTGCATAGGAGTTGATTTTATCATCTGCTTACTATATCTAATAATACAGCACAAGTTTATGGTGTCTTAATTGGTTTAGGTTATTGGTTCTTAAGTATACACTGTGTAATTGCTCCCTGATATCAAAACCCACGGTTGACTGGAACATAATTTGCATTTCATCTTCCATTTCAGTGGCTCTGTTAATTCCATTCTATCATTCCTGTCAATAAATGACTAAATGACACTAAATGAGCATTCAAAATAATTTGCCTTGAATTCTTTGCTTTGTGACTTGTATCCCATTTTTGCATTGATTGGCAGCGTGGGAGAAACAACTGTTGTTGGAAACTGTCCCCTTCACATTCTGAATGGCCTCACTAAAGAACAGATACGTTAATTAATTTTCTTCTTGTTTCCTTCTCTCTTGTCTTATTTTTAGCCTATTCTGTTTTTACCACTTCAAACTTCTGACTTCCTCAGATTACCAGAACAACTGCAGTTTTCCAGGAAGGGAAGATGCAAAATTCATTTGTGTCATATCAGACACAGGACCACCACTGACCAACATCACGCAGCTTCCCTCGGTGGTTCGAACCTACTTATTTCCTCAAACTGTGTTTGGTGTCTAATGGAAATTTTATATCAGGAAATCTTGCAAATGAATGCATGAAAAAATGTGAGACTCATAGGATTTCTTATATGAAGGCATTCAGCCCACAACCTACTCAGTGAATGGTCAAGCTCTACATACTAAGACAGAAGAGTGAGATTTAAGGAAAAGTTACTGGATATGTTTGTTGCAGGAATCTAATAACTGGGAACTCACTCATATCTCATGAGATCAAACACTGGAATAAAGATGATGACACTGTTTTCCCTATTTAAAAAAAAAAAAAAAAAGAGGGAGAGAAAAGATTTGCAGACAGAATCAGTGTGAAGACCTGATGGTAACACAAGGCAAATGAAATGTAAAAATCAAACAAAACAGTATGAGGTACACCCATCTTTTGTGTTTAACCTGTTCCAGATTTGGAGATTTGCCTAGTTTGTTTGAAGCCAATGCAAATTTTTCCAGCTGATTGCAATCAGTGCTTGAAATGATAGTTCTGTTTCAGTGTGCCATTAGTAATACAAAAATTCAGTGAATTCTTTTTTAAGTAAAACATACATGAGAAAACAAAATATCAGAATTATTGTGTGTGAAAAGGTGTTGAGTTATAGCTTATACTGGTACAAACGTTTGAGATCAGAATGGATATTTGGAAAAAAGATCATTTCGGACTTTAATTACACTATGGAGTGATAAGTCTCGAAAGCATGAACAATGGTGGTTTGGTCTTAAAAGTTGCAGAAAGGGTTGGTCTCACCTGACTTTGTTAAAATAATCTCAGGCAACTTCCAGTTAGTAGGTTGACCTGGAAGCTTCAGAAGCATGAATATATGTCTGACATTTTAAGGAGCTCATTAAAATTAGTTTAGACTCATTCATGGCAATGCTAATGAGGTAATAGAGATGTGACAGTGGGGATGTTTATTCTGATCTCAAGTGATCAGGGGCAGAATTCACATGTAGGTCTTCCCACCAATTAGGCAACTAGTGTGCGAATAAGAAAGACTAGACTTCCAGCACATTGCAGCCCTGTGATATAATCAAACGGTGTTGACATGTCATAACACACTCCTGTAACGACAGGCAGAATTCCCTGGAATTGCTCCCGTGCAGTACCATGCTATAAGATGTACAGCTAATGAGAGCTGGAGCTGGAGAATAATTTAAGATGAAAGTCCTGCCCTGTAGCCCAGCCATGTCAGATCTTTCTTCTGCTCACAGATTGTGTACTTGTAAGATACTGCCTTTGTTAGTGTTGGGTCTGCAACTTTTGTACCTATGGAGAACATATGTGGGTGGGTTTCACAGTGTACGAGCCGGGTATAGCTTTAAAAAACAGATCTGTACTAACAGATGATGGAGAGTAGGATCAGCCCAATCTTGAGTGATTTTAATATACTGAATTTAATGGGAATTGAAAGTCCTTAGTATCACTTAGGACTTTAATGAAATCAGTCTTGCACCAAATTGATTGCTGGATTAAATGAATTCTTCTACTTTGAATTCAGTGGTGTTCCCCAGCATACTGAAAACCTTCATCAGTTTTGTAGAAATACAAGCCAGAAAAATAGAGCACCCGATTAAGAACTTTACTGTTTGATATGTCGATGAATTATGATATAGCCTTCTTTTACTCAAAGAGCTGACAGTCTTCAATGGGGAATGGATCATAAAGATACCTGTTAAATGTGAATGTGTAAAGGAGATACGTAGTGATTATTTTGCATGTTTGATGCAAATGTAAATGAGTGGTTTGTGCAGTCTGAAGCATTAGATACCTGACTGTATTAATTGAGTAGTTTTTAGGAAATGTTTGGAAAGAAGAAAAAGTAATGTATGACTACTACGTTTAAAGACGTTTCCGTGGAATAATAGTTACTGCTTATCAGAATTTCTGGTTTATTACTCTGTACAAATATAAATTAATATTTGTTGTTCTGTTTTTGTGTGCTGATGGGAGGCAGTTTAATTTCAATGTTGAAGACTAACATATGTTTTATATTTTGTCTTGAGAGTGTGTGACTTTTGATATTTCCAATGCGATGGAGAAGAAATTAACCCTGCAAAGTAATGAAGGATTAATTAGCCCATGTAGTCTGATAATCATCAAGAATAACAGTTGGACTTCAAAAATTGGATTGCAGTATACAGCAAGCTTGTTCCAGATATAAGCACTCCTAAATCTCCTCACTGATCACCTTATAAATCGTATGCAGTTTTCAATAATTGCTGTGCTGTGTTATTTGACTAGAACTTATGTTAAAACCAAAGTAATCTGTTTAATTAAGTACCACGTCTTTAAGTGTTTCAAGACAGTGAGTTTATCTATTGCTCCAATTACTTGCTACAGTGGTGAGTGGAAAATGTATTTGCATTTAAAGATATAAAATTTACAAATAAATTACGTGTTAGCATGGTAGACACTGCTGTATTAACCCTTTCTCTTACAGGGGCGGAAGGTGAGCCACAATCCACTCAAGGATATCCATGGGTCCTTACCTGTTCTCTGGATGCCAGAAGTAAGTGTTTATCAATGCAGAAACAGATCAATATAGAATACGCTACCAAGGGTCA
The DNA here is from genome assembly GCF_000737465.1 of Haliaeetus leucocephalus. NCBI lineage: Eukaryota > Metazoa > Chordata > Aves > Accipitriformes > Accipitridae > Haliaeetus > Haliaeetus leucocephalus. The sequence continues at coordinate 3,643,669 of NW_010972753.1, forward strand.
AGCATCCTTAAATTTGCACACAAGGATAGGTAGTGGCATGCTATTAAATGCCAATATTAAATGCTTTGATGAATGTAGGAGAAAAACCATGAGATTTTATTTTTAAAATGTAATGCCTGTGTCACAGAAAGTATACAGAAATTGAATCTATATGGACTATTAAATGCACCAGTTAGCTGGCATCCTTTCCACTTAGGAGCTATCAGTGGCATGAAGTCTAGCTGGAGAGGAGTAACTGGTGGTGTACCTCAGGGGTTGGTACTGAGTCCAATCCCCTTCAACATTTTATCAGTCTGGATGATGGATCAGAGTGTACCCTTCGCAGTTCAGCCAAGGGAAGTTCAAAGTTCTGCAGCTGGGGAGGACCAACCCCATGTACCAGTACGTGCTAGGGGCCACCCAGGTGATGCTTTGCAGCAAAGGCACTGTGGGCACCCTGATGGACACCAAGATGAACATGAGCCAGCAGTGTGCCCTTGTGGCAAAGAAGTCTAATGGTACCCTGGGCTCCGTTAGGCAAAGTATTGCCAGCAGGTCGAGGGAGGTGATCCTTCCCCACTACTCAGCACTGGTGAGACACAGCTGGAGTACTGTGTCAGGTTCTGGGCTCCCCAGTACAAGAGGTAAGAAGCTACTAGGTAGAGTCCAGCAAAGGACCATGAAGATGATGAAGGGACTGGAGCATCTCTCCTATGAGGAAAGGCTGCAAGAGCTGGGACTGCTCAGCCCAGAGAAGAGAAGGCTTAGGGGGATCTTAACGTATATAAATACCTGAAGGAAGGCTGCAAAGAGGATGGAGCCAGACTCTCCTCAGTGGTGCCGATGACAGGACCGGAGGCCATGGGCACAAAGTGAAACAGAGAAGGCTCCTTCTGAACGTCAAGAAACACTTTTTTACTGTGAGAGTCACTGCGCCCTGGCACAGGTTGTCCAGAGCCTGCGGGAGTACCCCTTCCATGTCATCAGTCAGGGATTTTAAGGGATGACTGGCAGCGCTAGGCTGCCTGCTGGCTGCATCAAAGGTGTCTGTCACTGGTGTCGGCAAGGTTAACAGTGCAGGGATTAAATCTTAATGCTAAAGCTGAGCCCTTGCTATGCTTGAAGGCCTTCAGGAGCTGATATTCTCTCCCACTGACAGTGAAGGGGGAACCAGAAGCAGTACCACCACCGCCTGGATGCTTTCTTTACTTGGCTTATAGGGTGAATAGGATTTAGTGCACATTTTTTCATGTGGAGTAGACTTTGGAATACATTGCCCGATTACAAACTGGACAGAAAATAATAGTTCCCGTTATGAGGATGCAAAAAAAAAAAAGGAAGGAGCTTGGTGTTAACAGGCACTAAAAATATATCTGCTTTTTTATTTAATATGAGAAATAAAAGCTGTTAACATATCTTCCCATTTCCCACCTCTAACAGTGAAATATGAAAAGATGTTTTCCAAAATCCTGAATTTCTAATGGAAATCAAGAGATTTTGTTTCCTGTTTCAAGGCCACATATTCTCCCTTTATTTCGGTTAGTTTCCAAGTTGTTTCTATGTTAATCTCTTTAGTTTTGTTATAAATGTGGTATTTCAGCTACTTTATACACTCAATAAAGTATTATTCAGCATCTGAACGTTACTAATATGCACAAAAACTATTAGTCTTACAACCATTTCATAAAAATCATTACAGATCTTGATTTCTATGGCTTTTTTAGTTTTTATTTTTATGAAGCAAATCCACCTACAATACTCCTCATGACTCTCAATAGTTCTCCAGTCATATAACTAAAGCTCTAAGGCCTACCATGATAAATTAGTGAGCTATGGGTCATTAACAAAATGTGGATTAATACAAAATGCACAGTAGGCTGCACATTTTATCCTTTCTCCAGATGGTTAATTAAATATTTGAAAGCACAATATGACAAAAGTGTGACAATATTATGTACTTAATGGCACTGATTATGGAAGGAGTTTAATTGTTCTATTTCTCTCTCTCATCATTGATTAAAATAATGTATTTTAATAAAATTTGGCATCGGTCAGCATCTCAGTATTTGCTCCTAGTTGATAATTAGGTCATCTTTCCTTAAAAGGACTGAAAATTATAATTTGCTGTACAAATTGGAATGTCACATTAAAAATACAGCCTTATGTCATTTCTTTAAGGTTGAAATGACACACCCCATTTATTTAGGTAACACTTTGACTTCTAAGGTAAGCTGTTCTGAAAATCCACATCACAGTTTCTGCACTATTCAGTAATAAAAAAACTTATCAATGAACAATATTATTTTGCAGTCTTTTCAAGAAAACTTCACAAAATTTGAGATTATAGCGAAGATGTACATTTCTTGTGAGGTATAAAGAACAAACTGCTGTTTTAAAGGGTTCATTAAATCATGACAAGTGTGGAGTATTTATTTATATTTCATTTATAATAGTCTTAAAGTTATTAAAAGTATTTGAATATAAATATATGAAAAGTATTAAAATGTGGTGGCTTGATTAGAGTAAGAACCAGCAAACGCTGGTGACCTGAGTCTCGGAGATGCAGATAGTTTCTGGCATCGTAGCCAGGCTCCTTCCAGACTTTTCCTGCATGTGACAGAATAACTTTGTAGACCTATATTTTTTAGTCTGTAGAATAGACTAGAACAGAATAGAGGAGTAGTATACCAGAAGACACTAGTGGTGCTGAAGACAGAAGGAATTCTAATAAAATTTCAAAAAAGTGTGTACTTGCATATTTTAATTCTATAGCAACATGCTATTGTGAAATGATGAAAAGACTAAGATAACTGTCAGATTTCTTAGACATTGTGCTCATGTGGACAGTATTTGCTGTTGGTCATCACTGGAGACAAGATGCTGAGGTAGGTTTCACCTCAGAACAACATCTGCAGGCTTCTACATTGGGCTTTTACAGAAGTTTTCAGAAGAATTGAGCCTACTCATCTGCAAAATTAAGGCATGTGTTTTTTCACCTGGTGTTATAGTATATTTCCCAGGTTGGTTTAGAACTAGGCATCTTCCACACATCATAATGTGCAAAAATATATCCAGCTGTGATAAAACTGCATGAAAAATACTAGCAAAAGTCCAACTCTAGTAAAGCCATAGACTCCTTTTTTAAAGAAGATGGTGGTGTGACAGATCGAATGGCTTTTGTTTACTTCTTCATTTTGCTCTGATATCTTTTGAAGGACAATTATTTCAATACTTGATTGATAAACTCATTGAAAATATTAATATGTGGCACCTTTAAGCTACAAGTAAATAACTTTGTTTTAAATTGTGGAAATAAATGAATATCTTGATAAAGGTAGCATTCACATTAATGATCTACAATTCAGTAGTAGCGTATAGCTACTCAATGCTGGCAAAAGCATTTGGTAGAATTGACCCAGTTTTCATGAGTACCACCAACTCCATTACCTGCCTAGAAGACTTCCAAAAATAAATTTTAGATTGTTTACCTTTCTTTTATTTAAAACCTAGGATACCAGTAACAAATAAGGACACAGTCTGAGAGTGTATACTCTGAGTAGCATTGTCTAAGAGTCAAACAGAAGCAGCTTTAGCTCTAACAGGAGCAATTGGATACTAATGACACAGGCGACTAAGCTCTTCTATCCTGCTTTTTGTTCTCTGTGTCTGTAATAGGAATATTGGAAAAAGAAAGTATTTGTCTCTTCCGATGAATTAGATTTTGTAGCTTTTCCCTTAGCCTAAATGAGAAATTCATTCAAGCCAGACATTTCACTACACAGAAGAGACAAATGCTATTTTAACAGAGTATAAGAAATAAATCCATTAAAGATGGCATATAAGTTCTTGATTCTTTGAAAGAAGTGTTTTACCATAAAAAGAGGCTGTGATGCACTAAGAAATAAATCTATATCTGATTGCTGACAACAGCGGTCCTGATAAATTGGCTTTATTATTATAATTAGTAAAGAGTAATGCAGAGTTTTATTTAGCCTGAATTCATTTGTAGCTGTGTATCCTAACAGTGAGAAAATGTGGCATATCACGCTGGGAGTGCAGCCAATTTAATCTGTAAAATTTCACTTGCATCTGCACAAGCCACTAAATCTCCAGTGCTAGGAGACTAGAAAAAGAGTTCTTAGAAAAGCATTCTGGGTGTATTTCCACCTCATTCTGTTATACTTGATTCAGGAGAGCAAGACAAGGCATACACTTCTTTCTTTATTATTATTACACAACAGAAACCAAGAAAGCTTTTCTAAGAATGACCTGTGGATAACTGACTGGATTTATTGTGCTTCAGGACATCTGTCATTTAACGCTTTAACTAATATGACTGGTACTCCTCTGTAGGCAGAGAATGAGAAGCCAGGCACATAGTCTCAGCTGTTCTTTTTCACTTCGGTTAAAGTAACTTTTTGTATAAATTTTCATAGTTAATTTAATATTATTCAATGTAAAATTGCAAAGACAATTCTAGTAACATTTCTATGTTTTTCCATCACAGAAGACCTCCTCCACAAAACCAGCTTGTAGGCAGAAGTTAACTTTTGCTTGAAATGAGTTTTGATACATTTTCTATTAAATAAGAATGCTTATGAAGTTTAGCTTTCTTTGAACTTCATAATGACAAAGATCTAATGTTATGAACAAACATTTATTTATGGGCAAAAATTTCTAAAATAAACCAGCAAACAACCTATAGAGGTTACAAAAATGACATAATTCTTACTATATTATGAAAAAACAAACAAAAAATTCTGATTACTACTCCATGTTGATAAAAGATATTGAAATAATCTTCATTCTTGCTGCAATTCAAAAAAACCACTTAAGCATGAGCATAACCTGAACATAAGTACTTTTAATGGAATATGTGGGGCCACTCTTGTAGTGTTCAGGCTTGTGCACTGGTGTTACTGAATCAGAGCCTAATAGACAGAGTTTCTTGAGGAATATTCATTATTTAAATATCAGGCTACAAATAATACTACTCATTGGGCACACCACCTATTAAAAAGGCTAGAGAAGAAGTGAAATGCAGCCAGCATACCTAAACAGTAGGAGTAAGGATGTTGTTAGGAGCAAGAAGAGGTTCTCTAAAAAAATTAATTCTGTGTCTGAATGTAGGCAAGAGAGACAATTGTAAATTCCACCGTAAGTGGCATGGTGAACAAATTATTGTTCACTTCCTCTTCCAGCACAAGAATTAATAGTGAGCCAGAAGATACCAGTAGGAGCCAGTTTCTAAGCCAGCAGGTCAGGTTTTGCTGACAGCAGACCTATGGCACTTCTTGTCTCAGGGCTTCATGGCTGCTAAATTTGGGGCTTGAAGGAAAATTGGGCAAATGCTTTGAAATGATTTAGTGATGGTTACATAATGTGCAAAGTTACACTCAGAATGTTGCTATGGTAAAAGGCAACATGCCATATATGTGAAGCCAAGAATTTACTGATAGCTTAATTAAAACCTAACAATATCATCAAAATACAACAAAAAGTTATTAGTTCAGTTATAATAATGCTGATACTGATAGATTAAATTAACACAGAAAAGCTGCATTACTAATAATACCCCTAAAACTGTCATACAAGAAAACTTACTAGTAATTACCCGTTGCCTTTTGCATTTTGATCGTCCTTCCAGCATCCCTGTGGATCTTCAGGCTGACGGCAACAGGGTCCCTGAGGCAGAGTAGCAGTGAGGAGGGTATCAGTGATGTTCCCAGGTCTTGGCTGCAAGGAGCAATGTGCTGGTGGCAAGAGTCACTTTCTCCTCACTCTTAGACCTGGTTTTATGTTTAGCACAGTCCTTCCCTTTCACTGGTTCCCAGGTAAAGTTTAAAAGTTGTGCAGTAGCATTCTACAATCTTTATTAATAGAGAGTGCTATTGTTTGTTATGCACTGACTAGCCAGGCTTTTCACGCCTCATACTACACATAGTATTCGTAGAGCTTAAGTTAACACAGTATTGAAACAAATTAAAATTAGTTCACATGTAGGCAAGCTCAGACCAGTGCTGAGACCCTGCATCATCAGCTCAATACGCTTATGGCTTTCTTCTAGTAATAGAAAAAGTCATATTTACCAGGTTGCAAGAGAAAATATATCCACCTCAGTTCCTGAAATGAAAATAGCTGGAAACTGGGAAGACACAGGGAAAATATGTATACTTGTCCTGTTCTTCTTCTTCCTAAGTGCATGCTTATAGATTCTGTTAGAGACCAAATTCTGGGCTAGCTGGACCTTTGATCTGACCCAGCATGGTTATTTTTCTCTCTAAACAAATTAATACATTGCTTCTTAACTGGAGCAAACCCACCAAGTTTTACTGTGACATAACGAAGAAGGTAAAACTGAGGGTTTCAATTCTAGCTGAAAATGTAAACTGTTTGCATTTGGGTTTTCCCTCATGATTTCTCCATCCTGCACTTTATTCTTAGCTTAAAAACTGTCAAGAGACTCCTCTGAGGAAAGATTGGAGACTGTTCTGAGCATGCTTCTAGAAGAGTTAGGATTTGCCACTTGGACAAAATGGAAATGCTTTATGAAGTCAAGTTAATTTTGGTAATTACCTTAAAGAGTCTTATGTGGTTTTCTGCCAGGCCAAGGAGCCTTCATCTTGGGAGAAACATTTTAGGTTTGCTTTTGCCATCTGCTCACAAAACACGGCAGTCATAGAACAAAGGTTCCAATGATCCTGAGTCTCTTTCCATACTATCAAGTCCTGCCATACTATCAGGACCTCAGAAACCTGGGAAAACACTGGCAATCGGTGTGTTTGTCAGTTTTCATCATGCCCTCCTCAAAGGTAACATCAAGGGCCTTGTCATCTTACTGCTAACTCTCATCAGACCCTTGTTACTGACTGAAGAGTAGCATCCAGGAGAAGACAACAGTGAACACCCGTAGGAGTTATGTTAATCTCAGCAGTGGAGGGATTTTTCACACTTTATAGAAAGCTGTGGCAGTGTAAACTGGAGTTCCTGGGAACAGACTTTTAATTGTGGAAGCCAAAAATAATATGGTGTTTTTTCAACAAACCAGACAGAAGAATTTAAATTCTGTAGGACAAAATCAAACAAAAACCAGCCAACCAAAAAGAACCCACCTCCATGCTAAGTTTAGTTTCCTTATATAATAAAAAAAAAAAAAAAAAAATTGAAGCCGTTCAGAAAACTAAAACTTACTTTCCAGTAAGAAAGGAAACACATGGATAGTTGCAGTAATTGCCATGTTGTCTGAGCTGTTCAACCTACTAGTAAAAAAAAAACCTAACCAAATTTCTTTAACCATCCTTCCAACCTGGAAGACTTCTGGCACTTTCCAATCTCTGTGCAAGCCATAAATGGCAAATTATACTGTAGACATTTAGAGTTATCTTTTCAGGTTCTTCTTGGGTAAAAGTCCATTTCATGCTGAATATTAACAAGGTGGTTTGAAGAATTAACCCAACATTGTTTGCTATCTTCTTGAGGAAAGTAGCATTTCCTGCTTTTAAATAACACTTTCCTCCAAAAACAACCCACTATCATAAAAAATTGTTTCCAGTGTGTAAAAAATTTATGTCACACAACACAAAATGCTATTAAAAATATCCTTTTAAAAAGACATTATTGAAAACAGTGGTATCTTTGTAAAGAGAACCAAAACCACAGGTAAAATTATAGGATGATGGAAAGAGAGACACCTGTTCAGCCACCTTATTCATCCCTTGCTAGTGAAAGACTGTTCCCTAAGGTACACATCTAGTGCTTTATCGGCTCTTTTTGAAAGCATCAAGCAGTGTTGCTCCCATCTCTTCCCATGGGAGATTATTCAGTGATTTCAGAGATCTCACTGTCAGGAAGATTATCAGGCTGCTATTTAACCTAATTTTTTCTCATCCTAATTTAGTGTCATTACTCTCAGTTACTCCATCATAACATGTTTTGAGATGTAACATGAACAAATAGATATTTAACAACAAGATAAGCAGCCCATCAGCTTTGCATAGGAAAGCTTATTTTTAGATTCTCTTTAACCTCTGAGGGTCTTGCCTGATGTCTCAGCTGAGGCTATAAATATAGGTATAAGAAAAAAATGTTAATGTCAAGCTATGCAGTCTCTTACGTAGCTACCATCTAACAATTACTGCAGGAGGTTCTGTTTTGTATCTTTTCCTTTTATGCAACCGGTTATCCCTGGATAACAATGTTTATAACCATTTTGTTAACTCAGATTTTGCTAGAAAACAGACTCTGGGCTGCAATAACAGACGTACAAAGAGAATTACCCTCAGGACATTTAACAAACCCAGCCATGCAGCATGAACAAAATAAAGTAGAGAAAAAAAGTCAGAATACTCCCTTAGCAAAGAGAGCAGCAGATTCTTCTTTTCTTTAGTGGTGTTTTGTTTTACTCTCCCAAGTTTAGAATGCTGAAAAGCCAAATTTGGTGGTTGCCATAGTTCGTGGCCTTTTCCCAACAAACAAACAAAAAAATTAAATCCACAGTGATGTAATATTACAGGAAGGACTCAACTAATGCTATTGATAAGTTTCCCTACTAAAAGATAGCTCCTATCTGTAAATCAGTACGGTGTAGTTTAGAGGCATACTAATTCATTGACAAATCCCAGTGATGTATGCCACAGATAAGAGAGAGAGATGAAATGAACTTGGCCTAGATATCACCATCATCATGAATGCTAGGTCAGTACAGATCACCTTTTTAGTGACCTAAAAATGTGGGTGTAATTGAAGACCTTTCCAGGCAAACTCATGCAGCACAAGTTATGGCACTTCCCCTCCAACCCCAACCTCCCCCCAAAGTTTAATTAACAAAAGGAGCTGGAGTATATTTGTTTCACTAGCAATTAGATCTGCAAAAACTTTTAAATTAGGGTTTCACACATTCTATTACAAATCAGATGTTCAGCTACCTTTGTATCTTGCCTTTCCTAAAGTGTTCCTCATCCATCCGCAGGCACAAATTCAGCCATCTGAATGACTGTGATGTTTGTTCACGTTCTAGTTTCTCAAATTCCAGTTTGCTCAGTTTTTCCAGCCACATCCCAGACATCAGAGTGTATAAAAGAAGAGTGAAAAAAGGATGAACACAGAAATAGATACTGCTGCCCTACAAGACTCTGCTTCTCTCCCGTCACAAGAATCCTTCAGTTATTAGATATACTAGCTTAATGACAACCATGAAACTGATTACATCCAAGCAGGCAGTTTGAAGGTAACATTTCAGTGCCAAGTCTTAACAGATTTCCCAGTATATATATGACATCTTCATTTAGTGTTTATTTTGTTAGCATAAAACCATTCTTAGAAGAAATGTTTACATTCCACATTACAGGATTCAAAGCTCTGCCAGTTTTGAGTTACTGTGGTTTTACTGCATAAGTTACAGCTTTTATATATATATATATACACAGAGACATGCAATTTCCTCCTACTTGGAAAACTCCACAGTTACTGAAGGCAGTTAACTTAAATTCCTATGAAGAAATCATCTTTGGCCAGGAAGCAATATGGAAATTTTCAGCCCAGAAGGAAAACTATCAGGAAGTTATCAGTGTCAGAATACAGGGTGTGATTATTAAACATATTTTGCAAGCCTAACGATAGCACTTCCTTCTAAGTGACAGCTATAATAATGATTTGCTGCAAGATAACGTGACAATTTTCAATAATCTTTCCATTCTCAGCATTTGGACACTGGCAGGAAAGATAGTGTAATTAAGGGGAAGAGAAAGAGAAGGTGCCATCAATTTATGACTTCACCTTTTACAACCCAATTTATCCAACAGATTTTAAAACCAATAGATGAAAAATCTTTTACAATTCACAGGGTGAACAGATGGCACAGCAGTATTGAAAATGACAGTATATACACACCAAATGAACTGGTGTTCTGCTCTAGTTAAGAAGCTGTCAACATTTGTATTACAAACCTCAGTTTTCAAGGGTTTGTAGGTTGGCTGTTGTAGATAACATCTGGAAAGGCTGGCTTACAAACCGCATGCCTAGGTACCATGTAAAAAAAAGTGTGTTTATTAATTAATCTATTTCATACCCTTTACACACACCTAATCATGTTGTAAACACTAGCTGTGACCCAACATGCTGAGGAAGTGCCTTTACTTACTGGTGGGACTGGGATGGGCTGGTTGGTCCGTGGGCGGCAGTGCTGGCTGTGCACAGAAGGCTGTGGCTGTTCCGAATCTCTTCTGTTACCGAGAAGGCTTCAGACACAGACCTGCCCGAGCACCCAGACCCTCCTGGGATGTTACCGTCCCGAGAGACATTTCCAGACCCTCTGTGAAGTTATTACAAGGAACAAAAGTGATCAAGATGCCTAAAGATCAGTAATTTGTAAAGATCAGTAATCAGTAAAAGTTCAGCAATTTGAAGTCGCACTATTTCCAAGGTAATGTAATACCTGTGTTAAATACCACGTTTTGGCTTAGAAAGAGGGCAAGCTGTGCTGAACCAACTAACTTTTTACACTGAGAGTCTCCAGGAGTGGTTTGCACAGGTACAGCCAGGCTGGTGTAGCTGTGCCTTGCATGAAACTCCTGCTTACACAAGGTCTCGGGTTTGGCCATAAAGAAAAAAAGATCATAACATTTTGCCTTAGAAAAGACTGAAGGGACACTCAGGAAGGATTACAGGATTTGGCTCACCAACCAAACAATTTTAAATTATATGTTACTGGGCACTAAACTGCTTATGGGATTAGTACCAATATACTGTGCCCGTTAGCTGTAGGTTTGAATCTATACCATGACCTCTGTGGCTGGCAATAATCTTGGATTGAACTTAAAGACAAATGTCGGTCTTACTTAACACATGGGTCTACAGTGTTTGGTTTTTGAAGTAAAGGTGAGAAAGCAGTAAGTATTGCAGTAACAGATTTATAGAAGCTATTATATGAAGGGGTGCTTTGGACTGTGAAAGAATATATGGAAAAAGCAAAGGGTTAAAGATGCGTACCAGAAATAATAATGTGATTTTCAATTTGGATAACTGTGACCTCCTTCTTTCAGGAGGAAACATCAGGAAACAAACAAACTAACCAACCAGTCAAATTGGAAATTATGTTTTTAGTGCCATTTAGAGGAAAAGAAATACAGTGCAATCAATCTGAGTTACACTCACCGAGACATTCATATGTCAAACAGATTCTCTCAATGGAATTGTGAGTCATTCCCCCAAAGCCCTACATTAGGTATTGGTATCCAAATGCTCCTGGAATTCCACGACTACTACATACCTTATTCCCCCAGGCACATTTGAAATTCCTGTCTTGGATGGTATATATATTACATGAAGTCTTCGGTTTCAGAACATTGTCAACAAAACCATGAGGCACCTAAGGAAAACAAAAAGTAGATAAAGGGCTAGACAGAAGGATTGAGTGAGAAATTAATGTAAAAATGAATAGCTTTGATAAATACTGAGAGAGTAGAGAGTGAGAGGGAATAATACTTGCTGGTATATCTAATGTTCCACTGACGTTGCTGGCATCTCAGTGAGAATAGGATAAATATCTAAAAATTTCTGAATCATATGAAATGACTGTAAGTAAATAACTATATTCTGCAATAGAAAAGCTAAGAATAACAAGTTTAAGTCTGGAAAGGTGATGATGAATACTGAGAGAGGAGGGAATGCAACCACTAGGATTTTAAAAGAAGGTCTTATCCTCTTTGGCAGCACCTCAACTTCTGCTCTTCACAGAGCGAGATGGGAGCTGAAAACCGAGACTCAGGTCTTGCAATGGATGCGGGATGCAGCAGCAATGACCTTGCTGCTCCTGGCTCCCATTTCCCTTTGATTTTCTGAAACAGCAACACTTGCTAGTCCCTGTCTCAGACAGTCACATGTACCTCTCTCCCTATTCCCAGTAGGGCCCTGTTTCCTATGGCCAGCTCTCACTAAACTGGACCAGATATTGCTTTATTAACACATGCTTTGATCTGTTTTGTCACACTGGTGGTGTACTGGCTGTGCCAAGGCCACGCAGCTCCCCAGGCTCTGATCCGTGGCCTCCAGCACCGTATGGGGTGTGTGTCCACCAGCTGCACCATTCACCCATGGACTGGGAGTCCACCATGTACTGGCTCCCGTTCTCTGTTGGCTGCTCAAATAGCACCTTGAACTTGTATTTTGAAATCAAAGCAAGTCAGTTTCTCTGTAAAAACAAATTCAAATACACAGTGTTAACTCTTTTCAGAATTTTTGAAGAAATGCAAGATTCAAATATCTCAGTACAATATCTGCAGCTTAGATTGAGCTTTCCATGCAATAAGATTTTCAGGAAAATCAAACCTGAAATTCTGTTATTGCTGTCTGTGACATAGACCAGAAACCTTCTCAAAGGCCAATGTGAAAACATTCAGAAGAGAAAAACTGGAATACTGTGCCCTTTGTCATTAAAATACTACAGAAGACATGAAATGCTGTTTGTTTTCTGCAGATTATTTAAAATTCTATCTACCTTCAAACATTGACTCCAACTGCCACAACCCAGAAAATGAGCTACTTTCCCTGTCCCTACTTAAAAAGTAAAAGAAAAGATACACAACACACAGACTAGAATTTTCAGGTCCTGTACATTTAGCAATGACTGAGAGCAAGAGATCTTTTCAGATACTGCAAGGTAATCTGAGGTGTTAATGTGTGCAGACATGACCTGAACTCTAGTTCTTCAGATAAATTCTGTACCACCATCTTCCTCACCTTTCTGATGTATTTGTATGTCCACAGAATGGATAATTGTTTACTGCAGCTTTCTCTGCTAATAATGTGGGACAGGTTCAGCTATTAATATGTTTGCTTTCAGGTGTCTGAAAGCACCGGTATCTCTAAATGAGACTAATAAATGTATGTTGACATTGCACCAAACAGTGCCGTCAGGTTTCTCTAGGACTTCCCTGATTCCTGTGCCAAGAGAAGTAATAAAAATATCAACCAGGATTTGCTGAATTGAAGAGCGGTTCTTGAGAAACTTTACTAATAACTTCATTTCAGCCTAATATTTTTTCTTCCAGTACTCTTGAGTGTTGACCTTTTAGTCAGGCCCTTTCCTCTGTCATAATTCTTTCAGTGATTCTCATCTTTTCCATCTTAATTAACAAGTTTCTTAATATGAGATTTTCTGAAGTTTTACTGTTGTCCAAATAATGAGATTCACCACACTTCCTCTTAAGAAAAAAAAAAAAACCCCAAACAGTTATCCAAACAAAGATATTACATCTAGGCTGCTAATATGTCTACTTCCTTCTGTTTCTTTCATTTCCTCACTCCGTTATCACTGGCTGGCATGGAAAATGCTTCTGGACACCACATGCATTGTGGTTGCACAGATGCTCAGCCCTTCATTCAGGTCAGGGTTGCATTTGCCCCTGCACAGAACTGTCTCTTACAGATGTCAGAATCATGAGCCTGAAAGAGCCAAGATCACTTCACTGTCTTTTTAAAGTATAGGTGTTCCTGAGTCTGCAATTTCATGCACCAATTGTTTCAGATTTCTGAAATGGAGATTACGTGGTCCCTTCCCTCACTCAAGAGCGTTATAGTCTTTGAGCTTCTTTCTGCCTCTTTTGTGATAATTTCCATTTCCATAGTCTTTTTCTTTCTTTCTTGTCCTAGGTGCAATAATAATTTTTCTTTCCTGTGATTTTCTTCAGTAACAATGGGGAAGCTATTGAATCTGAGGCATGTTCTCATTGCAGTTTTAGTCATCCTCTAGCTCTGCTTTAAGCTTAACCCTGCCCTTGCTGTTGAGAGCATTCTTTTCCTGTTCTCTTCTCTTTTTGGCTAGGGACATCTGATATTTTTTTATTTTACTGTCCTTCCTGATTTCTACTTAAGACGACTTTTGCTTTCTGATCCTTAAACACAGAAAATTACCAAACTTACTCCCTCCCCCCCCATTGCTGGTAAGCTCTCTGTTAAACAATTCTGGAAGGATATTGAGGATAAGGAATGACATTGAACCTCTTTTCCCAGTTCCACTCTACACATTTGTCTTTTCTCTCTCCCCTGCCCCCCCCCCCCAACCCCGGAAATAAAAAAGTTCAATTACAAATCCATGTTCATTTGGTCTTTCTTTTAAACTGAATTATTTTATGAACAATAATTTCACAGTTAGTTCACACAGTTATACAATTAGACACAGTTAGTCCACACGTAGTTACACAGTCCATGCATTCTCAGTCACCAACTTCTCTACTGTTTGAATGTTACTTTTTAAACTCTAACTAAATATAATTATTTTTTTATTACATGGTTCAATGAACTTCTACTAATATGGGCAAACCCACTTGTTCCTCAATGTGATATCCAGGAAATATTCATATTTCTTTTTCTAAATAACATCATATTCTAATCATATTCCAGCTGGGAATAGGAATGAGGTTATAATAAAGCCTAGAACTAGTCCAGTAGGTCTTCCAGTACTCTGTTTTCTCTAAGTACTTTAACTCAAAAATTCAATTTTATTTTTGTGATTTATGTTTGTCTTGATTTTTCCCCTTCTCTTCTTCTATTTTCTCTCTGAATAGCACGTACCTTTTACTATCTGTATGTTGTTCCTCCATCTGTCCAGTATCTTTAAAGTCCTGTCTTGCAATAGTCATTCACCGTCCTGAGTATTCCCACCAGCTTGCTTTCCAAACTCTTTGTGTTCATCCTGTTATTCATAGTTTCATCCACTGTCAAGTTTTAAGTCACCCAATTGTCCTTTTATAAACCTAGAGAGGAAACTGATTTTCTACTAACATTCTTGTTTAATTTCTTAGTTTTAATGGTCAAATCTGTCACATTCCGGTTCATTGCTAGGTCTGTCTTGGATTGTAGAGCCCCATGAGAACATTTACCCATATACAGGCTCTACGTAACCACTGGTTACTGACAGAGTATCTTTACATTTAACCTAGGAAAACATACCTGTTGCAAAGAGTGACAAGACTCTGGGGACGGGCTGTGATGAAAAGTGAATAATACATCCATCCCAGGTAATATCTGAAAGCTGCACTGAAATATATATGCATCTAAGTTTCACACCTACATAATTATTGGTTACCTATTCGCCCCCAGCACTGGCTCAGGAATCCAATAGCCATTGTGTGTTCTGAGTTTTTCAATATGATCCAGTGAGAAAGAAAAAAATTTTTCTTTGCATTAAAAAAAAAAAAAAAAAAAAGAGAAATCTGTGCTGAGGATTGCACAGAAGAGGGGAATAGGGCGTATCTCTCCCCCCCTCTTTTATTAGTTTCTAACCACTTGTTTCACAAAGCAGATATGAGCCTCTTCTTGTATCTCTCTATAGTGTACGGTGTTTGATATTTTATGAACCAGTTTGCCATTCAGCTGCCCTCTAATCGTCACTGCAAGTGTACATTTCTTCAAACAAATGAGGCGTTTTACAGGAACACCATGCTGCATCAGCTATCAATTTTGTAGCTGCAGACATTTGAACAAAATTGTCAAAGAACTCAGTTCTGTTGCTCCTAGAATGAACATACTTCTTTTTCTCTTTAGTCACTGTTATCATGAGAATTGGAGGGCAGGCAAAGAAGATGAAATAAAATCCTGGTGTTGCTAGGGAACCTAGCCATCTAAAGTAAACCAACTGCAGATCATAACAACGTAGTAAGGAAAAAAATACTTACTGTTTCTCAGATGCATTAAGTAATCTTGCTGAATGTTTACGTCATTAGTTACACTGCATATTCATATCCACATTCTCTAAAGACACCACAAGATCGGCAGATCCTAACAGCCCCTCATGAGAAAGGCAGCTAATGCATTTTTATGTTCCATTTTATAATCCAGTTGAAGATGGGAATGTCATCACTGTCATTTAAGAGAATTCTGTTCATTAATAGTTGTGATCTAAACCTCTCAACATTTTTTCTATTACAAGTAGGAAAGTAATTGTTAATCAGACAATTTTAATAATTAATTTTAGCAAGTATTGTATATTCTAAAACAATATTTCCAGTTACCTTGGAACTATTTGTTAACTCCCATCAAATATGTTGCAAAATTTCTGGTAGACTGAGAAAGCTGTTTGTAAACTTATTGGAGCCATGTTCTCCATTGACATCAGATCCAGGCTACATTTACCTTAGCTGTAGAAAATATGTTTCCCCTCTTTGTTTGCAGAGAATGAGGCACCTGCCATTTCTCATGAAAGTAAACTTGCTTCCACAGAAGAGGGGAAGTATCTTAATAGCTACAGTCATCCAGAGAAGTATTAGATGAAGGTAGCCGAAGTCATGAGGAAATACCTACAAGAAATACGGGTGCTTAGGAGCAGGATACTATGACTGTCAGTTGTCTCCACATGTCCAGAGTTGTCTCCACAGTCCAGCCCAGAGCCAGAACTAGCACACTCCGATGCTCACTTGCTGACTATACAGAGCCATAGCTCCAGTTTTATGGGCAGAGATAGCTGAAGTCTGCAGAGCTTAAAGGATCAAATGCTGCTGTGGTTCTGAAGCAGTTCAGCTGCTTTACTTGGAAGTGGTCCTGGGAAAAGGTCAGCACTGGATGAATTTCACCTGTGGATAAACTCACTAAATATTTTAACCTTAGTGAAACAGGTCTAACAAACAGAAGTATCCATGGGTGAACTACTTCAGATCATCTGTTATCGGGGATGGTGTCCTTAAAAATGGGAATCAAGAGTTCAAATTCCCATTATGACATGAGAGAGTAGGAACTGGGTTTCCACATCATGTGTTAGCATTTGACTCCTAAGCCAGAGAATAATAAGAGCACACACTACCTTGACTTTAAAGGTTCTAGTTTACATTTTTTATTCCTTAGCAGTCCCCTTTGCATTCTCTAGGTTTTACCCAGAAAGAGCAGAAATTACACATCAGGAAAGCAGACATTACTTGCTTTTATCACTAAACTAACTAATTAAAAAAACCCAAACCAAACAAAAAAAAATCAAATACATCTCCTTTCTAGAATATTTACCTGGTCAAACTTTTTAATAAGTTTGAAAGTTTAAGTCAAGGTGCTTCATAAGCTTTTGCAGGGAATAAGAGAAAGGGAAAGCTTTATTTTTTAAATTATTTTAATAGGACCTGCATACCTTAACCTTCCTAATCTGAACTAACCATTTTTCACATGCCCCAATATTCACAAACAAGCAAATACTTGCAAGCCTAATATATACTTGATATCCTTTATGAATAGGTATCAGGTTTCTAATGAGCCATTCTTAAACCTCTCATCAATTCAAGGATGAGTTTCCTCCATAGTTTTATTCCACAAACTGTGAAAATCCCTCTCACTAGCCTGGGTAGCACTGATTCAGATGCAAACATCATAGTCTTCATTTTAACATACATATAGATGGATATTTGTGAAAAAGTTAGACAATTGAGACAATTCTTACAACTCCATACAGAACAGTCATTACCTTCAAATGATGGGCTCCCTTCCTTTCACCCAGGCACGCTCTCTGAGAACCACCACAAGAAGGACTGTCTTACTTAACTCACAAAGCTCATGCTATTTTTGGACATACAACTTTGACTTCTGTTTTCTATGGAATGAAAATCTGAGCTTTTCCCTATTCGCCACAAATTCAACAGCCCCTGTCCTTCTCCAAACTGTGGATCTTTCAGTCAACTTGTCAGCCTACAAAATATCCTATACAAATACATATAGACATACAAACACAAACCAACAGACCTACATCCACAAAACCATGTCATTCAAAAATGGGAAAGAAAGTAGCCATCCCCTCAGGCAGAAACAAAGTTATACTGAGAAGAATCCTCATAACGATGCTCTCACCAGAAAAAGAAGACATTCACCCACTATGGATATTCCAGGAAAATTGTCTGCATCAGCAAATTAGCCACCCAGATATGACACACAGACATTATTCTTTAATGTTTAGACTGGCATCCCCAAGGATGTCTAGACAGGCTAAATAAAACATTCCACCTGCCCAGCAAATTGAAGCGGAGTATGATCATGAAGGACAGCAGTTTAAAAGAAAAACAATAAAGTGTTCACTCAAAAGTTTAAAATAATTTTTATACAATGATCCAAAGAGTAGGATATCCTACTCTAGTAGGTTAATTATGACACCCCTAATTTTAACTTAAAATTGAATTTCACAATTTCAAATGAGCATCAGAATTTTGCAGATAATTTCCCTCTGCAACTTTATTCATCAGACATTTCGCTTTCAATTTTAATTTTGTACTTTGCTGTAATTAGGATTTGTGCAATGAGACATAAAAAAATCATTACATTAGTGCTATGGAAATATTCCAGTAGGAGCATAATACAGTCGACAGTTTTTATAAAACATTTTAATATGTGGATGCCTTAAAATGATGTAGTTATTAATGAAGCTACTACAAAGCTTAAAATGAAGGATCTACTGTACATATATTCATCTGATTCCAAGTGTAAAGCAATAACAGTAATAATATCTATTTCACATGGGTAATGATTATATTTTCATACTTTAAAAAAAAAAAAGAAACTTGCTATAAACGTGGTTTTTGGAGTGTAGTAGGATAGACAACGTCTGGTAAGATTATACTAGCAATACCAAGCATTAATCAAGTTAAACATCTATACACATTTCAAAAGTCATCCTTCACAAATGACAAAATTTTAAGGATCTTCTGTTACTCAGATTAAGAGAATTATAAAATTATTGGATAATTCAGGTTGGAAGGGCCCTCAGGAAGTCATCGAGAAAGCAAGATACCTTTGCCTTTAGCTTCAAAGTTTAGGCGTAGGTATTTGAGAATTAAATCTTATTTACAAATCCGGTTAGAATGCCAAAACACTCTTTCCTGTTTTATTCTCACTTTGCTCCTTTCATAATGTTATTTGATTTCAACTGC
Source organism: Haliaeetus leucocephalus (assembly GCF_000737465.1). NCBI lineage: Eukaryota > Metazoa > Chordata > Aves > Accipitriformes > Accipitridae > Haliaeetus > Haliaeetus leucocephalus. The sequence continues at coordinate 3,662,538 of NW_010972753.1, forward strand.
CAATTTTTCATAAAAGTATAATTGAGCACCCTTCACCAGACTTTCTTTATAAAAGAAACTCTCATTCTTCTCCCCTAGATAAAATTATTGCATCCAATATATACATACAGTAATACAGGAATACTATTGTGTATTGTCCAAAATAAAGGAGAGATTGTGCTTCTGTTTGAGATGAAATAGCAAATCCCATTTGGCTTCTCAACTAGGTTTGTTTCTTAAGATCAACTGACATTTTCTACTTGTTTGGAAGTGGTCTCCTCCTCTTTGCCTGTAGGTGGTCTCTGTGAAGCAACCAGAAGAATCACGCTGCAGCTTTTGTTTCTGTGAATGTATCTTTCTACCTATATTCATATCTTCTTGACATAACTCTTCTACAACTCTAAACCTTCAAATTTTAGTCAAATCTGGCTGACAATCAGTTCCTGAAGTTATAAGAGTGGTCATATGTCAACAAAACCAGAAAACATGAACACACATGTTCTGATAATCCCAACTATTTAACTTTGGCTGTTGGATTAGAGTGCACATATATGAAGTCTAATTGGAGCTGCATCCTGAGGCTTTGCTATTTCCTAGCAAAAAACCTGAGGAAAGCAACTTGAAAGCCGGGTGAGACTGGAAGATCAAGCTACATAGTACTTTCTCTGTTACACAGTGAAACGAGCACTGTCATCTGACGTGACACACAGAGAGCCTTGCTGATAATGCAGGATGCATTTCTTTCCATTAATACCACACCTGGGCCCAGATATTCTGACTGGGAACCCAATTTCACCTCTCCAGTGGATGTATGAGCATACCCATTCTCAGCACGCTCTGCACAATATTCTGCATCATGCTTCAGACTGTTAAGCAGAATAGCTGAAGATATTCTGCTGCTAATGAAGAGATGTACTTACAGGAGGATTCATGGTTATAGCCTGCAGGCAAGAAAACAACATTAAGAGTAAAGAGTGTCATTTGAACCTTAAGGGTTATTTAAGACTGCTGAAGTAAAATGACTTTAAAGGGCTGAGTTAAGAACTATGGTTATAAAGATGTAACTTAAAGATATTTTTCCTGAAGTGATTGCGTGCTTATTTCTGTCATCTTTCCCAACCCATATCTGTTTATTTCATAAAACTCTATAAATGATTCTGGCAATTCAGTAAAAGCTAAACCTTGCAGCATGTAAAGCCCATGTATTTTTCCTTTGATCCAAGCTTCTGGTAGAAATACTTTCAGTATAACTCCCCCCCCCCAAGCAAATGTGTAAACCAGATAAAACCTCAGGAACTGTACTGGGTTTGCGTGGCAAGGTTTTGGTAGCGGGGGAGCTACAGGGGTGGGTTCTGTAAGAAGCTGCCAGAAGCTTCCCCCATGTCCAACAGAGCCAATGCCAGCCGGCTCCAAGACGGACCCGCCGCTGGCCCAGGCCGACCCCATCAGTGATGCTGGTAGTGCCTCTGGGATAACACATTTTTAAGAAGGGGGAAAAAAAGTTGCTGCAGCTCAGAAAGTGCAGCCAGAGAAGAAAGGAGTGAGAACACTTAAGAGCACCAGCCCTGCAGACCCTCAGGTCAGTGCAGAAGGAGGGGAGGAGGTGCTCCAGGCGCCGGAGCAGATTCCCCCACAGCAGGGGAAGAGTGAGGAGTCCTGTCCCTGAGGAAGGAGCGGCAGAGACAAGGTGTGAGGAACTGACCCCAACCTCCATTCCCCGTCCCCCTGCGCTGCTGGGGGGAGAAGGTAGAGAATTCGGGAGCAAAGCTGTGCCCAGGAAGAAGGGAGGGGTGGGGGGAAGGTGTTTTAAGATTTGGTTTTATTTCTCATTACCCTATTCTGCTTTGATTGGTAATAAATTAAGTTAATTTTCCCCAAGTTAAGTCTGTTTTGCCCCTGATGGTAACTGGTGAGTGACCTCTCCTTGTCCTTATCTCAACTCATGAGCCTTTCATTATATTTTCTCTCCCCTGCCCAGCTGAGGCAGGGGGGTTAGTGATAGAGTGGTTTGGTGGGCACCTGGCGTCCACCCAGGGTTAGCCCACCTCAGCAACATTCAGCATCTTAATGGAAAAGTAGTAGTACTTTTCTCAGAGAAATTGAAATTCATCAATTTATCAACAGCTCTAAATCAAATGTGCACAGGAGGCCTCTGGTCCCAGGCAACGACGAGGCTCTCCACGGACCAAATTCCTCAGCATCCAGTGTTCACCTCTCTTGGGAGACTGGGTGGGATGGCTCTTGGTGTGATCCAGTATGGCTGCTTCTACTTTATTCTTGAAAAAGAATTCTTTTTTGTGAAGCAGATAGGCATTTGAAATGTCACTTACATAAACATGCATCCCAATATGCTTTCTTTGTGCCTTAAAAAAAAAAAAGACAATTGCACATCACAAACACAAACAAAAATACCAACCACCAAACACACATATAACCACATCCCAGGTCTGAAAACTTCCATTTCTTCTGGCTCAGCCCTTGCAGGGATGCTCTGCTACATGAAATGAGCATTAAGTGTAAAGGCTGGGAAGAAAGCTGAGGAAGTGCAAGACCAATTGTAACAAGCTTTGTTGTCCTACAAGCTCGGAGGGAAAAAAAATTCTGGGACGCTGGAAGTAAAGCAGATTGCAAAGGTCAATAGTGAGGTGGTCTTCCACAGCAGAGCTCTTGGAGCCCCACCAGCTAGGTGAATCAGACTGCAGCTCCCAGGTTGCCCTTGAGAATATTCTCCAGAAACGCAGCTTCAAAAAGGTGGGGAGCAACTAGTGCAATCACTGATTGGCAGTGTTAAGTTTTCATGGATTTTCACTTTTGACTCTCTTTTATAGAAAAAAAACAGTTAAAAATCTACAAGTTCTTTCATCTGAGTGAAATTTGTCTTTTTTTTGTTTGTTTGGCTGGTTTGGGGGGTTTTGTTTGTTTGGTTTTTTTTTTCTAGTTTTGGCTTGTGTATTCATGCTTTCCCAAAACAAAATTGTTTCTCTGCTTTCTGCTTTTTTTCCCTGTAAAACCTGTCCTTCCTTGGTACCCCATTTCTCACTTATTATATATGTATTGATTGATAGTTACACTACTTTGAAGTAAAAAGAACAAACTACAAGATGGAATATTTCCATTCTTGGGGAATATGGGAAGCACAGGAGAGTTGATTCTATAGCATCCTGGACTATACAGCTGGTCCTGTAGAAAAATCTCCTCATTTTCCCATTGTTTGGGAAGGGCAGTGCCAACGTGCTCAAAAATCAACAGAGTTAATCAAGATCTTTGCCCTTCCAATGTTTACAGAGATGTGGTTTCAGAAATGGGGCTGTGGCCGGGGCCGTAGTGGGACACTTTTGCATAAAATACATTGCTGCTATTTGGAAAGCTTTTTGGGCAATAAAGATGAAGAAATAAATTCTACTATTTTCTCATACTCCCTTGCCGGCAGCGCTGTCTTGTCATGCATGAATTTCTTCCTAAGCAGCACCGCTTCTTCAGTTCCAGTGGCTGGCAAACGCTGTCATTCTGACTTATTGCTGTATCAAAAGACTACAAATACCCCTTGCAGGATATATCCTTTCAGGATATTTGCCCTGAAAATATCTTTTTGTAAAAGTACTCTAAAGACAAAATAAGACAAATTACTCTCAGACGTAAAAACACTCCTTTAAATGAATAGAAAACCTTTTTAAAGTAAACTAATACTGCCACTGAAATGCCTATGCATTTATTTTCCCCCCAAGACCAATACTAGCAGAGATGATTGAAGCACCGAGGTGCAACGGGACACTTTTTGGTGGGCTGAGGACAACCGCTCAGGTTCAAGGAGGGGAAATGGGAGCCGCTCTCTGGACAGGATCTCCGTGCTGCCTCTCTCGCGAGCTGGGGTATGTGGGTGATGATGGGCTGGGTACTGGCATCTTCCATTATTTTCCCACACAAAAGTCTTAATGTAATCGCTGCTGCTACTAATGCTTCACAAGTCCCTGTCTTGTAGCAGAAATGGGGACAAACCAGGAACAGCAGAGCCCGAAGACGGAGGGAGGGGAACCTTGGACTTCAAAAAAGTCATGCACTAGATTTTAAGCAGGTACTCAAGAGTGACCAGGCATTACACTGAGCTGTTATAAAATAATGACTGGAAGGCAAACATTTTGACAGTGCCGGTTGTGAAATATCTCCTTGCAAAGAGCTAAAGCGTAAAGCATTGGCTCTTTGTTTCTAAAATCCCGTCTCCCTTCCAATGTCTTTTGTCTTCAGCCAGAAGTGCAGCAGACTTCAGACACAGACTCCAGCCACATCCAGAAATATATTTACTGCCTGGATTAAAGATAAAAATATAATTATTACAATCCTGCCCTGGAGATGGTGCGAGACAGTTTGAGGACAAGGTGACTTTGTTACCCCCTTTTCCTATGGAAAGGAACAAAGGATTCACTTAATTAAAAATGCAGTCTGTCTCTTAAGGAGATGCATACCTATCTTTGTAAATAAGTAGAACTCCTTGGATTAAACCAAGTACATTATCAATGCATAGGACTATGGTGCTCAGTAGTTATGTATTGCAATTTGTTTACCAGAACCACTTTATATAAAAAAACAGAAACATCGAAATGTTTGTGCTACAATGCCCCCTCAGCTATTACCTAATTAATGTTTAGCAACTAGTTAGGAGGGAAAACAAAGGGCCATGACAAGGAATAACCTATGCACGTATTTTATCAATGGATTATTCCATTAAATATTATGAATTAGTCATCTGAAACAGTATCTCTGTGAGCTGGGAATGTATCCCTCCTTCTCCTTCCTCCATCCTAACCAGGTGGCCATTTTCAAGTGCAGAACTGAGAGATAAAGAGCTTAAATAACTTCCCATGCCATTCCCTTAAAGTGAACGAAGCAAGATGTTATTTCAGCCAAGTGTTCAAAACCCCAACCCTTTTTCATTTGCAGCAAGTTTCTGGAGAACAGTCCATGACAGTGGATCCAGGTTGATGTATTCCCACAAGTAAATAACTGCCAGGCTATACACAAGGTTTGCTGTGTTCTTACAATATCTTACTTTATTAATAGTGCAACTGGACATGACCAATGCATTTGAGATAACAGTGGAGATCTCTCTCATAAACCACTTCATAAATAGTTGTTGCTATATCCATATTATTGACTAGTGAGAGCTACGTTCCTAACCTGACTAACGACTAGCTAATACGCTGTGATTTCTTTTTTCTGGCTACATTCTTCTCAGCAGCCTTGGTCTATATCTGTCTTATTTTCCTTCAACACCTCTTAAACCGAAGCAGTCTTAGTTGAACTCTAATTCTGATCTTACATGCGTACTATGAGGTACGGAAGGGCTAAACTACATGCAAACAGATGTTACAAGGCTGGGAATTTGCTCTTGCAAGACTCACTGGGATGGGGCAATTTCATTCTGGCAGCATGAGCTCTCCAGAAAAGCTGAATTTTTATGGAGGCTATCCTCCATTATCTGTGCCATAGTCTTTCCAGCGGATTACAGTGATTACCAATGACAAAACACCTTCCTGTGGGTTTGTGGAATTTTTCCAGAGAGGCTATATCTCTTGAGTTCAGTTCTAGGGTAGCAAAATAGGAAAACATAATAATGCTTTACTACTGGGTTTAAATGGGTAAAAAAAAGAATAGCCTTGTCTTACTTTCGTGCAACTTAAGCCTTAGTAAAACAGATGTTCAGATCTATTCTTTATTTTATATTTCATACATAGGTTTTGCTTTGATTCAGACTAATAGCTGAAACCTTTATTACTCTTATAATGGAGAAATAAAAAAATATGAGCAATATGAAAAGAAAATAATGTGATTGCATCAAAAAGCAGGCATATTTGGTGAATTGCATGCACCACAGAGAACTGAGATGCCCTATACCTTGCAAAGAAATTCAATAAAGCCTTTATGCATTTCCCTGTAAATAATGTGTTTTAGCTATTAAATTTAAAAAGGTAAACAAAAGATATAGTCTGAATATTATTTGATCCCCCTCCTCAGTGTATATGTACATGTTACACACTTGTAACAACTGATCTGACAAAAGCCTAAAGTATCTGGGATTACATAATTTACTAAATTTAGTCTGGCTAGTTGCACTTATTCTGTCAGTTTTCTATACCTGTTTTGTGGTCATCCTCATTTGCCCTTATATGCTTGGTATTGCAATAACAAACAACTAGAAGTCTTATGCAACTGCTGTGTCTTCCAAATTTCAGAAGCCACTTATCTTATTATGTTACTCTTACTGGTCTAGTTGTTTTGCCATGGTAGGAAAAAACCCCCAAACCAAAACAAACCTAGAAAAAACTAGTGATAGTAATATTTTTTGAGCTTTATAGTGATTTGAGTAAGTTGTAAAGCTGTCATTGTTAAAAATACTTTAATAAATTAAGTATCCATCCAATTTTATTACATAGGGAAATTTTAGATATTAAAATTGTGGAAGTGACACTGATACAGAAAAGATACATTTGCTGATGACATCAGTCCCATAGGACATTTACGTTGCAAAATGTAGTGTCTTGCAAAAATTATGATTGAGTGGGTAGCTTATAATACAAACTGTTAGGCATTTGCTACTTTTATTATTTTTGATAGAGGCTGGACTTTGTGTTATACAATGTACCTCATTCCACATATTTCTCTAAAATTGCCTTCCCTGTTTTGAAAAAATGATCGAGTTATAGATACCCTTTGAATATTTTTTCTTCCTTGTTCACTTTTTCCTTTCCTTCCTTTCCCAAGATGGATTTCTGCTTTGTATTTTAATCATGAGGGCTTAAAGAACAGCATATAATAAAAAATAGACTTGTTTGCTGAGAATCTATAGACATCCTATCCCATGGTAACAATCTACAAAATAATTGCAGTGTGGGTTCACCATTGGAGTATATTGAAGCTACACGTAATAATGAATTTCCTTTAGTGCTTTAGAGGAAAATAATTACAAGATCCAGCACTGAATTAATGCTACAGTCTTAATCATCTCACATCCACCATAAGGTAATCTTGTCTCAATTATAGATCCAGCTGGAAATGGCTTTAAAGCTAGATTGCTCTTCTGGTCTTTCTTGGCCAAGTGTTGTAACAGAAATGTCTTGACAGCATTATTAATAGAAGCATTACTAACATTAAAATGCAGACTATGTAACACTCCACCTGCTACGTACAATGCTGTGTCTTTTTGACTTAAGCCCAAGTTTTGAAGCAACTATGAAATGCTTTTATTTCATTCTCAGCAAGACTGAGAATTAAATTTCATACTTAATACACGACTACTTTAGTAGTTTAAGGGTAATCTAGCTAAAATGCAATGTTATACTGGGGATTCCACAGAGATTTTTAAAAAATTCTCCAAACTTGAAGTATTTGAAGTTCTTAATATTGCTGTTTTGCAAGGCAGCTTTCGTGAAACACACAATCTTCCTGAAGTACTTTTTCAGTAAATTCTCTGTGTCCACATTTGAGCAATGCCATCAGAAGTTCCCAGGATATCCTTTTGTTAATGAAGGAAGGGCATGAATTGTGTTCAGGGTCAGTGCTCATTTCTCCCTCAGATGTTTCTCTAAACAAATCTACCCATACCGCTCCTTCCTGAAACAAAGAGTGTAGTAGTTAAGTTTCCAATATGTTAATTATTGTACTTTCCTCCAGTCTGACTTAAAGAAGTATTTTACCTTGGTAATTCAGTCAAAATTCTGCTACTCAAAGCCAACCTATTTCTTCCATTATGTCTAATGCTTTTACAGTAGCTGCACATGATTTATTTTATAATCTTTCAGAAGTTTGTTTCTAGCCTTGGAGACCTTGTAGTATACCCTTGGTCATCGTGCCCTTTTTTTATTGCCTTTTTCCTTGCTGCTCTTCTGAGCCTTAAGACTTGATATCTCTTCTTTGTCTTCATTTCTCTTTCACATTTTTTAAATAGGTTGCAAAATCTGCTCAAGTAAAATATCTAATTGTCTTAAGATTTTGAGTGCGTCAACACTCAGAAGTCAAAGTCACTTCCAAGTCACAAAATTTGACCATTCAGTCTTCAGTTCCACAACCGTATTTCTCCTACATTTTCTCTGTAGGACACCTCTGTCGTACACTGGGCAGGCTGCATGGCACTCATCTTTTGAGCAATAATGGAACACCTTCACCTGCTTTTTCATTTTTCTTTTGCATGCCTGAATTTCAGTTCTGTGTGTTCAAGCTTGGCTGTACTGTGAGTGCCTGGCTTTTAGGACATCGAGCTACAGGGTTGCAAAGTTGGATCTTCAGACGACAAACGTGGTACAGTACTGACTACTTTGAGTGACTGATTTCCAATCTGAGGTGACTGCAACATAGTGTGAATGTACATAAGCTAGTTTTCAGGGAGCTAGCCCACCTCTGGGTATCCATCTATTGCAGCAGCGGGAAGTGCAGTTTGGCATCATCGTGTTGTCAGGACTGGTGCCAAGTGCTTGACCTCTGGAAAGCTGAGACAAGACTAACAACCTGCATCGGAAAAGAGGAAGCCATATGTCTAATAAGCCTGTTTCCACAACATTTACTGACAGAAAAAGAAAATCACGCAGCTCACAAATGCTTGGATCTGGGAAGCAGTGATTTATTGGGGATGTCACCTGGAGTTGGAGATGGGGCTGGGTTTAGGACAAATAATCTTTTTGAACCAGTTTTCTCCCTTCCCCACTTCTATTGGGGAATGGCAGGCTTTCCTTCTTCTTCAATGTCTTGATTTGTCCTAATTTACTTCTCTTACCTCAGCTCCATCGCAAACAACACCAGTCTTTACTATAGAGATGGAACTGACCATTTCTGCGTAGTTTTTCCCTTTTCCTCCTTAGCCTGGTCTTCTTTTCCCAAGAAGAAACCCTGCGCAAGAGGTTTCTTTCCTTTTGAGAAGAGTTGAAACCATGCCTTTTTAACCAATTTTGAACCTTTTTTCAGCCAGTTCAAAAACTAATCCTTTTTCATAAGCCTTTTCACTTTTCCAATAAATGGTCATTTACTTTTTCTTTAGTAGTTTGCTGTAAAAATGCCGACAAACTTCAACTGACTAAACTCAGAACCTTATAACATCAAGCATGATGCAGCCCAAAAGGGTGGCAGAATGATCAGCCGCGCTTACAGCTGCAGGATAAGGGGTATATTGATTTGGAGGTTCTGACTGCAGCATAGCGTAAATGCACTCAAGCTAGCTGTCAACTGGCTAACTCACATACACGGAACAGTCTAGCTATAGGATCAGAGACCTCAAATCGGGGTCACCACCCCTGCATGACAGCCTTAGCTGACTGCTGGTGAGTGGAGTAAAGTCTGAGAAAGCTTCTTGGCTATAACCATAGCTCCTTTCTGTCCCAGTTCAGTAAGTGACACATCACACAAAATGATTAGCAGTTCTGCATACGCATCTAGGCAATCTGTGAGACAGACATTTGATTTTGTCCTTAAAGAAATCAGTTTATCACTTGTTAAGTTAGTTAATCATCATTTTTCTTTTGGTGTATACAGAAATAGAATAGAAACTTATATACTGAAACAGTAGAAATGAAGCTGAAAAGATGAGGGTTTGACATACAGAATTTTCTCCATTTAAGGAGGCTTTTAAAATGCATGGAGACTAATCTGGATCTCTTGCCCAGAGATGCTGGCAGTGTTCAAGGCCAGGTTGGATGGGGCTTGGAGCAACCTGCTCTAGTGGAAGGTGTCGCTGCCCATGGCAGGGGGCTTGGAACTAGATTGTCTTTAAGGTCCCTTCCAACCCAAACCATTCTATGACTCTATGATTCTATGTTTCTATGAATTCCTTAAATGTAGAAGTCATTAATCTTAATACAGCTTCCTGAGACATTTCTTCTTCATTTGTGCAATTGAACTTAGAAAAAATAATCAGTGATAAGTATTTTTACTGTGACCAAAGGAAAAAGTAAGCTAGAAAAATGGTAGGGAAAAAAACATGGAAAATAATTCTGGTTTTTTGTTTGTTTTCATATTTTTTTTTAATCAGTGAAATATTTTTTGAAAAGAGAAAGAAATGCTTTGAGCTTTCTTTACCACCCCAGCCCTCCACCCCGCACTGAGGACCTGAAGAGCCCCCAGATTTCCAAGTTTTACTCTCACTCTAAGAATGACAATTGAGTTTTGGATTTAGCAGAACTTATCCATCATATGATAGAAGATTTCTTTTTCTGCTGTCTTCTGCTCCTCCTTACTGACTTTCTTCTTCCTCTCCCTTCACTTTCTCTTCTTCAGCTGGTACTTCTCTGGTATTAGGGCCAGTTGCGTGGCCCCTAGTTGAGCATAAACTTTGCAGGGGAGAGATATTTCAGCAATAGTAAGAGGCAGCTATGGCTGCAGTATACTGTACTCCAGCTACCCTTAATTAAGATATGGTTACTATTAATGGCCAGACTGTGTGTGTGTGTGTGTGTGTGCCTAAGCATGGACACCCTTCAGGCTACAGCTAAAACAAGAACCAGAGACTTCTAACTGTTCTTGTGTCTGCAGAGAATTTGGTTCAGTCCACGTGACACTTTGGGCACACAACCTAAAATGCTTCTTGTATCTTGATAACTACGATCTGGCATCTGAAAGTCAAATATAGTTGTCATTCTATTCTTCACACACTAGCAACATTTGTCTCTGTAAAACCTGGAATGATTTAATTTGCGAATTAAGTTGCCAGGGAACAGGTTCATATTGGTTGGAATTTAACTTCATTCTTTACTTATAGCACAAAGAAGTAGTTTTGGTAAAGTGTTTAAATTATTTCTTTCCCTCATAATTTTTCTATAATATCATTTCCAGGGTATGAGAACATTTCTTAGTTATAAGTAAGAGTTATCTCATTGTCTTTTTTCCAGAGATAAGAATCACGCTGTGTAGTATGTATTCTTTTCTGTTTTTACAAATATATACAGAAATACTTATTTAAAGAAAGCTAAGTTAAATAAAGGAAAAGGCCTTGTCTTCTGGGCTAATTCGTGACCTAATATTATAATGGACCTTAAGAAAGCTCATTTTCTATCTTGCAGGAGAGCTTTAATCTCATTGTAGAGAGTTTCATTGTTCCTACAGGTTTATCCTGCAGGTCACGATCTTCAAACTAGAGCTTTTGGCAAGTTTTCATATATTGCCAAATGCCGCAAAGATAACTACCTTGGACCAAAATCTCTCTAAATTATATAAGCAGACAGAGATGCAGATAGCTATTTTTGAAAATTCTGTAGGGCACTGAGCAGACCAGCCCTGTAACTCATTGAAATCAGTGGGAAATAGACATTGAATCAACTCTGGCACTGCTGAGAAAATCCTTCTTTGGACCTGTGCTTGTTATTTAATGCCTAAATAAATTTGAAAACCTGGCCTTTCGATTTTGGGGTCAGCTCAACAATCTGTGCAAGAGCAGCATATAGAAGGCAGACTTTTACCGCATTTAGCCACAATCTCTGTCTTTATTAGAAAAGCTGCACGTACAAAAGCAAGTATCTGCACGTAGATCAAGATGGTATAGGACACTGACTGGCAGCATATGAGAAGACAGAAAGGTCTTTACCCCAGAATGTGTGATGTTGCCTCTCTATGCTGTGTCCAGACACGAGGTCTGCCCTGCTGTGAATCTGGAGTAACAAGATTAAATCAATGGAATTACTCTGGATTTTCTCCAACTCAAGGGCATGCAGCTTTTGGCAGTGGGTACTCAGCAGCTCATACAAACCTGACCCACACTCTGTGTATTGGCACGCATCTCAGCTCATTTCTGACAGTTTTATTAAGTAAAATTAGCTTAGACAGATTGGTGCATGATTTTACTTCAGTGACTCCAGAAAACTCCATTGCTGGAGCTACTGTTTTGGAGGTCCAGAAGAAATGAAAACCTTATACATAACAATATAAATATAAATATTTATGAAGTATATGTCTCCCTATATATAAGCATCTAGTTAATTAAGCCTACAAAATACTAAATGTACAGATGTGATCAATGTTTTAAATTGAGATAACATCTTATAAAACAGAATCAATCAAGAGGAGGATTCAGTGCTTGAAATCAATCCAGTTGCATGTCAGGAATGCACACCATGTTTACAGGACTAAAAATCTTTGTTTTGAAAATGCTGACATGTTTTTCCACCTGTCTGTTCCTGCACATTGTCTGAGCACTTTCCAAGTGTACTTCAAATTATTAGCTGCAAACAGATTTCAACAGTATAATTTGTTACATATGCACTAGTCAGTGGAGAGATGACAATGATTGATTTGCTTAATGACAACAATTTGTCTGAAAATTTGCTCTCAATTGTTTCTTCTGCCTAATTTCCCTTAATCTTTGTTTAAGGTATTTTAGGAGAGCTTTGTTTTCTAGAAAGTGAGAAAACATTTATTCTAAAATTTCTTAGGATCGATGGATGTACAGAAACTGGAAATAAGGACTGAGGGCTGATTGGCGTCCTTTTTTTGAGCCATGAAACAGGTAAAAATTAAATACATACCTGCAATTCCTCTGGATTCAGTCCTCAGAAAGCGGTGGAAGATACTGATTACCAAGTCTGCCTAGTGATCGGTGCAAAAGGGGAGATCACATGCTTGTGTGTACGTATTTAGGGGATTCCCTCAAACAGCTAGAACTTGATGGATAGTCACTGCAGCGGTGTCCTTCCCTCTGTTTTGGGAAACTCTCTGCTTTGAGTGAAAGGGACTTGTTGAGACCAGATGAACAGCTATTCCCTCTCTACCAAAGACAGCTGTGACCTGCAGGTAAGGACGTGCGCGTAATTCTGTGCTGACTGAGGTTAGGGGGTGATGGCTGCAAAGGAATTAGACAGACAAGGTGAAGCAAAGAGGTTGCCAGGCAGAGGAGCAACTTGAGCCCTTGTTCTTCAGATGTCCACCAGGAGTCAATGCACTCAGCCTTAACTGGACAGAGAGGGCAGCAGGAGTCAAACTTGGAAAAATTAGCAGGAAGGAGGGCTCTCGCTCTGCTAGAAAAGCAACTGATCAAATTTTGCTCGAAAGTCAGACTGAATCTTGTTTACCTCACCAATCTGAACATTTTATAATACCAGATATTACTGTGGGTGTCTGAGCAAGGCAGGCTAATCTTGTATAGATTAGCTGCTGTGAGGCATTTCCCCTCACGTGTGCACGTCGTGTCCCATTATCCTCAACAGGGAAGTTGAAAGTAACTAAAAGTTGAGATGAGTAAGAATCAATGAGGTATGTTAATGGATGGGTTTTATTTCATTGAAACCTCTCAGGGCAGCCAATTTATAGGAGGGAGAGGGAGTGCCTTTGATTTTCTGTCATTGCTTTATTATGCCCTTTTTGGGTGAAGGAAATTCAAGTCTGTTAATACGTTCAAAAGCAGAACGCCTTTTCAATGGTGGTCTATATATTGACAATATATTGCCTAGTAGTAGGAATTGTCTGGAATTATCAATAATAGCTCAGCACTGCTTTGTCATGTTTTCTTCTAAGAAAGATCAAAAAATATCAGATATAAGCCTTTCCTTATTGGACTAGTCTCAAATATCTAGCTAAATAGGTAGTGGTGTAGCTAGCAATTACCTAGCTGACTTTAAGGTATTTATAAGGTGAAAACACCTTTCGCTCAAATAACTACGCGGGTAAAATTTGGCCTCTGAAATCAACTGTAAAACTCCCATCAGCTTCAAAGGAACTGGAACACCAGCCTTACCATTAGTTTAGGTAGAGGATCAGTTCTGAAAAATAAAAAGTCTTTGATGTTCCTTCATAGCAAAATCCTTTGTTGGGACTCTAAACCTTAGAAAAATGGTAAAAACTCCCTCGTGTGGAAATGGCCCTGTAACTCTTTTGTAGATATTGCTTGATGAATATTTGCAGCAAGGACCAGTGCATTCAAGATGGGGTACAAGGCCTGACTCAAGAAATTGTTAGCTCTAGGGCCATTCTTCTGGTTGGTAGATGCTTATGATCCATATTATCTCCAGCAGTATTTTTCTATTTATCTGCCCTTTCACAAACTCATTACTTTAGACGTCAGGTACTGCAGACTGATTTATATTAACCAGAATTGATGCTCTACTTGGTTACCTTTTATTTTACCCTTTAATGACTGGTTCTACACTTCTGTAATCATTTTAGTTGTCTCCATAGTGCTAATGATACTAATGACCACGGTGCTCTAGCTAAAGCAGTAGGTCTATTTTTCAGTACAGGCAGTCCAGAATCTGTAATGGTCTTCCTTGGCTGAGACAGTCTCCTGTTGATTAATATTGTTCCAGCAGACACTGTGTCTTTCCTTCTTGCCCCTTCTCATGCCACCTTCCCTTTCTCCCTGCTCAGTTTATACAGGCTAAATTATGTTCCCAGACAGAGGTTGCAATCTCAGTCTCACGTCTGCTTTTAGAGATTTCCTTCAGCTGAACACTGAGACACAGAAAAGGGTTTCAGTCCATTACAGGTGCCTCAAGAAGAGTACCCACTCTTTTTCCTCTCTATATACACTCAAGGAGCAAATCCTATGGTATCAGTCAGGTTCCTGTCGTTCCCCCCGAAAAAGCAGCTCCTCACTGCCAACCAGCAGATTTCAGCTGTATAAACTTTTTCACTGCAACTAAAAATATTTTGTGCTCTGATGACTCACTGAAGCTCTTTGTATTGAAGATTCCAGCTTTTGAACCTAGCTGTGTGTCCTTATTATGGCTGGAGTTATAGTCTCATCACTTCTACCAAGATGCAACTAGGATGCAAGACCATGTAACAAAAATAATAAAACCCAAATACAAGCCCTCCCCAACTACTTTCAGATTTCCAAATGGTCAAGGGAAGAGGACTCACAGGAAAAAGTAATTTCTTCACATTTACAACATGGACTTTGTCACCCTAACTGATCCAAGTAAACTTTTGTACTTCATAGTTACTTAATCAATTTTAAAAAAAAATTGAAACCAGTATGAACTCTGACCCTCCTTTACTCATGGTTGTTATGAAAGACCTAACAAAAACAATACAAAATTTGATGGCTTGATGTTATAATTTCAATTCATTTTCTGGTAATATGAAATCCAGCAGTAAGTACCTCTGAAAGCATGAATGTTAGTACTTCCCATTGTAGTGTCTATGCCTAATGAAAATTTTTACTTTCTTAAAGGCTGTTACTGATGTTCACCTTCTTCATGCTCAAAATGACAGATACAGGCATTTGAAATTAATTGTTTCATACCATTTTTATGTTATTATTTGTTCATCTGCTGGTTTTGTTTGGGGTTTTTTTGGTTTTGTTTTTTTTTAAAAAGTACTTAAAATCAAGAGTCAGCAGCAGTATCTATTGCATGATTTACAATGACACTTAAAATCACTTCTCTATCCTCTGTTCTGTTTATTCCATTTCACTCATGTCTTGAGGGTAAAAATAGCTCTCATATTTATATCCTTAAATGCTTGAGCTTACATCCATAGAAGTAATATGTGTTCCTCTCCATGTAAAATTTATCTCAGCAGAGTTTGAGAGTAATTTTGATTCAATGTCATTCTTCCTCTTCTTTGGTTTAGTTTATCTGTCTTATGAAGTTTTTGGAGATACATATCAACTTTCAGTACCCTGTTGTTAGACAGAGGTTCCGTATTGCCTGCAAGAATCTTCTGTTCTCTGATACTTTAGTTTAACTTAGTTTACATGAATGTGTGCAAATGAAGTCTTTGATAACCTCTTTCTCACCTACCTTGGAAAAAAAAATTATATCCTAATGCAGCCAGTTTCTATGGTATTCCCAATTCTCTAGACACATGTCAGGCTCACATCTGTGTTAAATATTTCACAAGACTTCTAGTTACGTGTCTGCATTGTGCAGACTCAGTGCTTTCAACTTCAGAAATGTTTCACTGGAAAAAAAAAAAAGGAAAAAAGAAAAGAAAAAAACCTATCAGTAATATTTCAAGCTCAGAATTTAACAGCCTCCTTCCATACAGTGCAGTTTCTCAAGTCCCCATGAGCTGTTTG
The DNA here is from genome assembly GCF_000737465.1 of Haliaeetus leucocephalus. NCBI lineage: Eukaryota > Metazoa > Chordata > Aves > Accipitriformes > Accipitridae > Haliaeetus > Haliaeetus leucocephalus. The sequence continues at coordinate 3,678,502 of NW_010972753.1, forward strand.
TACCTGTTCCTTCCTGACTTGCCTTTCTACCCTAACTCTCTTCAGCTGGCCTTAAGGAAAAAAAAAAACCCTACATATGAACAAATAGCCTCTGACTTCTTAAATAAAATGCCTTCAGAGTCTAGCTGGCCTATCTCAGAAGAAATAAAATGAGTTTAAACAAGAAAATGCTATGGTTTTAGAGATGCATAACTAATGTCCCCAGTTCTCTCATGTCATATTAATTGATTTATCCTGTTATGTCGTGCTTTCCTTTCTGAAACCATTAGATTACTTTGTACGGTGTGTCTTCAGTTTTGGTTTGATGCAGTCATCATCATTATCAGAAGGTGCTTTTCAACATCATTTTACCAGTCTTTATGCTTTTTTTCTGTGTTACCTAATCTGTCTATTTTGCAGTTTCTCTGCTACTAGTCTCTATTCCTCTCCCTGCAATCCTACAGGCTCTGTGTGTGTGAAAATCTGGAGAAAGTCAAGTAAACAAAATTTGATTAATTAAGCACAATTGTTAAATAACAGCAGTTGGGGGAAAAAAAAGGAAATAACTGGATCTACGGAAGATATATCTTCCTGTCTGAATCAGATGAGCCTGTTTAGTGCAGAGATCACCTCTTGTTTATTTTTCAACAACTGGAAAAACTATCTATTTTTCAGAATCTCAGCACAGATTGCTGTTAATAATTCCCTGTTTATAGAAGAAATAATTGAACACCACTTGCTATAAATGAAATCGTAATTACATTCGCATTATTATACTGGCACCATTTTCTTGGATAACAAGTTTCCTGAAGGTGTAATTTTAACTTCTAATTCTAATTTTAATAAAATACTTGATGCATTGAGAACAGCTGTTGTTTTGAAGGAAAAAAAAAATAACCAGGAACATGCAGGATTCACATCTTTTTTGTTCTTTTTTGGAAATACTCATTGGAATTGTAAGGCTGCTAGAAAAATGTCAGTGTAAGGTATCCAACAAACACAGCCTTCACACCTAGAATGCATGAGGCCTTGCGCTGACTCTGGAGCTTCCAGCAGCTGGGACTTTTGCAGATACAAAGAAATTATGGGAGAGATCTGCTTTTCCCAATCACTCTAAGGATCTCACAAGTAACTGGGGTCAAAAGAGTATCCAACGAGGTGGTGATGCAGCAAAAAATTACGTCAACCACATACTGGCTACTAGGTGCTAAGGAGATCAGCTCTTCCATTGCCGTTTTCCAGCTTTCTGATGGTGACATGGATGGAGATACATTCTGTCCTTGTGCGACTACAGGACCCATACACATCCCCATGTATCACCTTAGAGGTTTTGGGGAAGTTATATTATAGCAAGGCCATGTTAATTTATGAATAAAAAGTGCACTTCTGAGGCCAGATTTTGCTCTTGATGACGATTATATTCCTCTGACATAGGTTTGATAAAATCAGCCTTAATATATTACACCACACTTCGAAGCATAGCTTTGATCAGCACAGTCCGCCTAGGAAGATCATAATATCACTGGTCAGCATTCCCTTTGAACTCTTTGGTACAAGTATCAGCACAGGAAATTATCTTTGTCTGCTTCAGGAAACAGGAGATCCCTATATGAATCAGAAATACGTGAACTCCTCTGTGTCCGTTCCCCAGAAAGCAAGCACCTTAAACCCCACATAATACTAACCAACATAATAACTTGTGGTGCTCCCTAAAGAAGGATTTTATTGTCGTGCAGAAGCCAGAAGCAGGGGTAGACTGGGAAGCTTGTGGATCTCAAGCATCCACATATGGAGCTACAAGACACCGGCAAGCATCCAGCATCCACAGCCCTGCGCGCAGTCTGCCGGCGTGTGACTGCATCCTAGCAAATATCTCACAAAAGCTGTCGTACGGGAGAGACACCAGAATGAGGGCTCTGGCTCGTATTGGAAGTATTTTTCTGGCTTCTGTAACTTGGCTCCTCTCAGGCAGTTTTCTCCCATAAGGCAGACCTCTTTTTCTCTGTTCCCCAGCCATGTTCAGGCTAGCACTTGGGTTTTTTTCAGTTTGCCCATGTTTCCTGATACTGTCCCTGAGAGACTATTTGTTTTTCAAGTGGAGATGAAGGAATCTTGCTTTCACTTCCAAATACTATGATCTTTGCTACAACTCCAGGAAAGTTGCACTTGACAAAATTCACATGCGTCTGAGGGGGGAAAGAAAGCATTCGAGCTAAGTAAGGAAACACAGAGGCACAAAATACATTTTACACTTTACAAGAGAAGTTAGAGTAATTAAAAGAAATATCTTCTTCGGCTTCTTTAATGCAACACTTAAATCCATAGATAGTACTTTAAAATTTCTTTTTCCCAAAATATTCCCAAACTGTTCTTTTATACGGTCAAGTCCTCCAAATCTATCATTTTTATAACATTGTCTCTCAAGTCATACAGAGAACATAATAATAATAATAATAATAAAAAAAAAATCCTTCCCACTGTACTGGAGGAAAAAAAAAAAACAACAAAAAGGAAGTATAAGAAAATAAACAAATTATGTATAGGATTACGTATGTGAATGTCTCAGCATTTTCCCAGGCTCTCATATCAAACATTTAATTTGGAAAACACAGGCAGAAATAGATTACATGAAGGTTTGCCATGATAGAACAGACTGATTGTCCCGTGAAAGGATGATTACCCACAGGAGAAGGAAGGTACTCCTTCTTTCTCTGTGTGGACTTGTAAAATTCACTACCTGAGATTTGAATCATCACCAAATCAAACAAGAAGGGAGTGCAAGTCTCCAGCAAATTTTTATTTCCACATATGTTTGTTCCTGAGATTTCATTTCTGAAACCCTGTTGAGAACTTTAACTTGGTAAAACGTTATGTTATATGGGGTAATTTTGCATTTTGTTATAGCAGGCTCAATGCCATTTGTGGAATATTTTATATATAGGACTAGAAAAAAAATCAAAGTTAGTTATAGCTGTAAGTAGATATATAATATATCTACTATATCTATATAGCAGTAAATATATTGTGCTACCACAATGGGGGGTTGGTATAACATCAGCAACTTCTTGTTTTACTTTGCTTACGCATCTTTTGGGTCCCCCCTTTCCATTGGCCATCTTAGATCCAGATTTTCTTGTTTTCTTCATATTAGCAGCTCCTTTATTCTAGAAATTTTTACACTTAATTTTTTCCATGCTGCACACAGTTTTTGTGTCTCATTCACTGCATGAAATTTTCTGTAAACTCTTTCAAGTATTTATGTGGCTTAGAAACATGTATAAGCTGCAAAGCATAAGCTGCAATTTGTTTTTACCCAGTACTGCTTCCAAGAGCTTCTAATTCTATGAAATTAGGTTAATTAAAACAAAAAAAGTATTTTTCGTCATTGTATATGTAAGTATACAAACAAGTAAATAAAACCAGAAGCTTGTCCAATGCCATACAGATTTCTTATATCTGTAATAGATCCAGCTTACATTTGTTAAGCATCAACTCATTTTTTCCACTGGAAAGCCAGCCTGCCCCTCAAACTCTGCCTGTGCTTTCTTCAGTTTTATTAAAATAAGTGTGGAAGAAATCAAATGAGGGAAAGAAAGGAAGAGTGGAGGCAAAAAACCCAGACCCATGTGTTTCACAAAATACTGGTTTGATCCTCTCAGAAAGTAAATCCTAAGGTTTTGAATTTTACTTTTAGATGTGGAATATGAAGCTGTGAAATAACTAAGGGATTTTTACTGTTTATTTTTGTTTGCATGAAGTTTCTTTATGCTTCAAGAAATAAGAACCTTATGTTGAATTTTACTGGAATGCCATTAGGTTTATGACCTGCAGACATTTGCCCATCTGTTGGGTAGAATAGCTTTCAGTGAATGAAACAAAAGCAATGCAGGCATAAATGAGTGTATTTTAATTAACCTATTTTTTGCACCCTGAAATTATCTTGCTCTTGTAGCAGTTGCATAAGTTTATACTTTCATACATACTAGTGAAAAAAACCCTAAATTCTTCTAAACTAAAAGTCGCTTGAGGAAGCATGTGCCAATTCTTTTTATTATTATTTTGCCAGCTGAAGAGTTAATAGGCATTACAGAATGTGAATTTCAATACAAGTTTAACTACAAAATGTTGGACATAAAAGAAGTAACTGAAGTAAAGAGGATCACGATCCACATGGGAAAAGTCTTAATTTCCCATCTTTGCCTTAAAGTAAATGATGCTAAGCAGTCAGAGAGTAAGAGCCAAGGACCGATACCTAGATCATGGTGAATGTACTCTATTTGTACGAATATAGCTCCCCATAGGAGAGCCAGAGCTATCTGAGTTTCCTCATCTTCCTCAGAGTCGCAAAACTCGGTCTCCAAGGTTAGTGCTAATTTTCCATTCTGTTGCCAGAGATTTTCAATCCTTAACGCTTTTAAGATGAATGGGTGATGAGCTGAATGTGAATTACACTGAAATAATGAGGAAAATGCCTATTCCTCTCTTCGCTGTGAGCACTGTTAGACCCAAGGTGATCTGGGATTCTTCTTTCACTGCTACTGTAAAGTTTTCTCATTTTCCTGTTTCATATTAAAGGTCATTCTTAATTATAGATTGATCCCAGAATGGCTCTTCAGTAATTCACACAAAGACGGGGAAGTTAATTTCAGATAACCAGATGTACACTTATGGCCCAAGTGAAAAAACCAAACCAAACCAACAAACCCAACACGCAATTAAAAACAAATAATTTCATAAAATAGTGACATTAACCCATTGACTTGTGTCTTGACTTTCAAGCGTGCCTCCTGCATATGGATTCTAACCTGTGAGTTAAGGTCTGTGATGGAGCAAACAAGGTGCAGCTCCTGGGCAAACTCTATTAGAAACAGAATCTCTTTTGGTCTTGTGTATCTCTTCTGGCTGAAAAGGTTTAAAAGTGACTTAAAGAGATGTAGTTTTTCTCAGATTGAGACACATGGCAGATTACTCTGCCTGGGCTTGTCTTCAACCACTGAGTTTTCATGTACTGGAGTAAAGAAAAAACTTGGACTGGACATAAAAAACTCCACACTTAAAAAAAATCTTCAGCTTGAAAAGGTCAGAGAGCACTGGTTACCCACCATCCCACCAGGCTCTGAAGTTGCCACATAGACTCTTTGGGCCTCTGCAGTTGATTTCTATGTTGGTCTATTTGTCAAAATGCTGGAAGTTGGGATTGACACTTTTAATTTTGTTTTCTAAACCCAAATAATTTGATAATGTCTGATTCAAAATTTCACAAGATTTATTATAGTCTTGAGTGGAAAATATGCAGGGTAAATCAATTTTATGAGCAACTATATTTATCCTCCGTGATCTCAACTAAGTAGTTTTTCAGAAAAGTTAGCAGCCTTTCTCTGGTACTTAAAAAAATATTCTATGTCTTTTCCACTGACAATGTACTGTAATACAAATGGAAAAGAGAAACCTGGAAGGCTTACTATGAATTGTCAAATATATCACCAATTTAATACAAATGTGGCAGTTTTTAGAGTACGACTGATCCCGCTATTTTTATACAAAGCTCACTTTTTTGAACATTGCTTACTTTTAAACACTGTGAAGTGCCATACAGTAGTTACACCAACGTTATTTAGATCAGAGACAACCAGAAAAATTGTTCTGCTGCAGAACTGGTGAGCAATTAGAACCAGACTCATTGCCTTCAAATACTAAGAGGAAATGTTACCGTGTCTTTCACTGGACCATTGATAATACACAATTAGAGCTGAAATCAATTCCTTAGAAGCTGAAAACATGGTCAGTCATTTGGAATGACCTTTATTTGCTTTAATTCACAGTGTTTTGGACATCGCTCAGGATTTAGAAAACATTTTTCACTTCCTCTCTTCAAAGATACTTATTAACAATCCAATTTTTCATTTTCAATGCAACTCTCCTCTCCTGCCCCACCCCAAAATGTGTCCTTTTCTCCTCTCCTATTTATTTTAGCCTTATAGCTAGTGGCGTGTGCAATTAGGATTAATGATCAAATTGAAAGGTATCCCAGTGGGTGACTTTTAACTTAAATATTCATACTATACCAGTGATGTCTTGTTATATCTAATAGATCTGGAAAGCTCAATTAAATCTTTATTTGAAGTAGGCTACTGAAGTTTTCCCCAGTTTCTTTATGAAACTGCCTTAAATCAGAGAAATTCTACCTAAGTGACCTCTTGCTTTTACACAATTCCCACCTGCCTTTATGAAACTTACTGAGTGTTTGGATATTGTTCTTACATTAATATTCCACTAACCTTAGTTAAAAATCTAGTATTACCAAATATGGGAGCAGAAGGGTTTTTAAAATATTGATGAAAAGCCAACTGTTTATTACTCTCAGGGACCCTACAAAGATGGGGAATATGATATCCATATTGGATGGATTAGCAAACTGGGTTTTTTGGTTGGTTGGTTGGTTGGGTTTTTTTACAATAGGGAATACATTTATGATTAGTTTTTGTTGATGATTCCTTGAAAACCAGGATGCAGCACTACTTGGTAGTTCTTAAAATTTATATAAGTAGAGTAGGTCCTAGACCAAAGGTGCTGCGGGGGCAAATGGATTACCAGCGCTTCTCTTCAAGGCAACACATATCTGTTTCATTCTTGGGAAGTGGCCAAGAGATGTCAGTGGTCAATGGTGTAAGTGGACATTGCTGAGGTCGAATGTATAAATGTCTGAGGGAACTGGCAGGAGTCCAGAGAAGAAAACAATTTTCAGATGTATAGTATTTTTGAGCAGGAAGCGGTTACTGAAAGGCAGGAGACCAAACCAAACAGCAAAAGTTTCAACCGCATAAGTATTGGTGATCAGTTAGAAAACAAAGGACAGATACTGAATATATTTGGAGAGGATTTCTCTTAAAAGCCATACATTGATCTAAATGGGATATTGGAATTTTGCCTTTGACAGAAAAGGAAAGTGCTTTTTCTTAAACTGTAAGATAGGACTATAATATGTCGTATGTTAATTTGATATATGAAGATGTGCTGACAGAGTAATGAAGATACTTTGCTGTGGGATTTCTGAGGCTGAGATTTTTTTAAGCTAAGAATGTTGGTTTGGTATTTGAAAGCTATTCTCTTTCTTGCTAATGAAAAGAAGATAAAGGACCAAAAGTTTTACAAGTTATACATAAATGAAAAAATAAATAGCCTGAATTATAAGGGACCTACCTGAGGAATGATTCTTCATAGCTATCCTCCCTTTGAAACCTTTAAGACCTGTTGGTCACCATGTTTTGCCAAGCTGAAGAGAGGCAGAGGCGATGACATAAATATGAACACCAAAGTGATAACAAACTGATAGCTAAGTTTTGCTTTTTAGTGTTTTGGTGTTTTAAGCAATAGAAAATAATTATCTCTTGATAGTTGTGCTCCTACAATAGCTTAAGTATGGTTGGCTAAAGTCAAGTCTTACAGAAGCAGAAAATTTTAATTGGGCATTATATAGCCTCATTATAATCTGATGGACAACAAACTCTATTCCTTTGATTTAACAACCGTGTTAGATTAAATCCTAGATGTGTGTTTTGAAATAAATGGCTTTGCAAGGCTGAAAGGCATAATGGAAAATTCAGAAGACTATTTCTTTTGCTGTTGTTTCTTGATAAGTATTTCAGATGGCACCAAATGTCATGGTGTTAAGGATGCTTTGGAAGTCATTTCAAAGCTATAGCCAAATTTGGATGTGAAATAACATATAGTTCAAATAAAGAAAATCTCCCTATTTGTAAAACAGCAAGTGCTTTAAAATGAGGGGTGTCGCAGGACATTATTTCCTGTAAGAAGCCTGGGGGCCAGGGGAGGACTAATTAGCTCACCAGCACACAAAATTAGTGCTCTCGGGACAAACTGAGGTTAGGGAGCAACATACTGAGTAAACTGACAATCTTCCAGTCTGTTCCTGAAGAAGGGTATTTTGTCTTGTACACAATAGGTATTATTAAAGAAAATTCCGGGAAATGACTGATCCAAAAGCTTTTGAAACCAATGTGAAGTTTTCATGCTGGGGGATGTGTAACTTCTCCTCCATCAGCTATCCCCAGGTCTGTCCTTGGCAAAATGAAGTCCGTCTGCACAAGGCACATGCAGAAATTAACCCAGGAGGTATTCAATTTAAGATACACCAAACCCCATGAGAATAAATAGTATGTAACTTTAAACACATGCACTACTAACTAATATATATCATTTATGTGACAATGGCTGGGTGGGTTTATGCTGGATATTGCATAATCTGCTTCTTATTTTTTAAATTCTTCTACAGACTTCGGCCAGGTATTTTGAGTGGAACGGGAGAAGCAATGAAAAAGAAAGAGGAGAAATCATAATAATAACAGGAGAAATCATAATAATAAAGTATTTAGCAAATCCCAGGGGACACAGAAAGGAGAACCTTTGAGAAAAGGACAAAGTCATACTACCACTTCTTGTTTTGAAATATATGTAGATGCTCTTGATCACATAGTATTACAAACCATTCCTTTTCCACCAAAATTCAGACAGCTTGCTCTTCCCTTGCTTCTACAGTGGCAGGATATGCAGAGCAGCTGAATAAAGAGCCAGCAAGTCTCTTCTAACTCTGCAGGGGAAAGAGAAACTTTACTTTGAAAATACCAGTAAGTACTACTATGCTAACAAGAAAATCACTTTTGCTCAATATATGTAATCACAGAGCTTTTATTTGAAAATTAACAGTCAAAGGGATGGGTATATTAAAAACTGGAGAAAGGGACACTGGGAATACACTTACATGTTCAGAAATACATTCCTTTGAAATTACCATAAGGAGAGAGAGAGAGAAAATAAGAACAGAATGGAACAAAATCAGACTAGTGCCTCAGTTTATGGAAATTAATTTCTGTGAATCCCTCAGCCAAGCTGCCACTGTCTTACTGTGAGTTTGTACTTTTACCTGTAGTGGAAAGCTTCGGCCACCAAAGCTGAGGAAATCAATGTGAACGCAACTCTGACTAATGATTAGTTAACTTTTAAGCCTCTTGCAAACCTCTGCAGCCTAACCCATCCTTTTAACTGTACAGATATAACATTCATAATAAAAAAAAATAATCAATATTCAAGAATCAAAAATGTCCTTTCCATCCTTTCTTCATTTATGCTACTGCAGTATTACTTTGGCAACCTATTGATAAGCTGTTGATTTCCTCTGCACAGCTACTTCTCTAAAATGGATTCCAGCAGCTCTGAAGTCTTCTGTGCTTAGACAGAAGCCCTCTTAAATCTACAGATGTTACACAGTATTAGTAACCTTCATTTTGAAGGTAGTCCTTTCAACATATTCTAAAAGATATGTTACTGTTTTCCTTATTATTTGGATAATCAAGTGACATGTCAGGAGACAGTGAAAAGAACTTAATTGCAGCCTAGTTCTAAATTCCACTTATAAAAAAAATGAGTCCCTGCAAGCTGATCGTAAATATTCAGTCAAAGATTTTTTTTTTCTTCCCTCTGCTGCATTCTGAGCAGTGAAAGCTGTACAATTAAAATCTCTAGCACGGATTGATAGTTTAGCTCAGATATAATCTGAAAAGAAAATGTATTTGATGTTCATTATACTAGTGTAGTGGTAACGTCAACGACACTAAAAATAGAAAATTCATTTTATTTAGGCAAATGTCAATCAAAGCTCATGTAAATTTGTTTGAATCTACACAAATGCTGATATATACAGATGGGAAGGGGGAATTATTACTCTTATAAAAATGTCAGGATGAGATATTTATCCAACTACATATATAACAGGAACTGTTCAGGAACTGTTTTAAAAATGCAGGTTGTTCATAGCACGTCTTCTGAATTTAGGAGCATTATCCTCATTTTTATCCTTAAAAGAGACGCAGTTAAACAAACTGAGCCACAATTTTTTTTTTTTTTTTTGCCAAGAGCGGCAGCACTCCTTTTTTCCCACCTTTACTTACTTCTGAACTCACCCAGAATCCAGCATTTGCCATTCAAAGTGCTGGAGTCACCCCCTGACATGGTGAGAGTCAAGTCCCTGGGATAAAGCTGCGAGCAGCAGGGTTTCGGGAACCAGCAGTTCAATCACCTTAGCTTAGGAAAGCTGCTACTGTTGGGTCACAGACAGGTCCTCACCGGTATTAATAATTTTGTACCTGCAGGTAGCTGGTAGAAAAGGAAAAAGGTTATTTCATCATGAAGGAATTTGAAAGAAATGTGAAAACAATATTTGAGCCTTTGTGAAAAAACGCGGTCTGTTAGCTCAGATCTGATTAGGAAGCGCTTGCGTGATGCTCTATGCATTACAAACTAGGTACCTGATAGTCTGCTTATGAATGTGAGTTTGCATCATACCTCCCATGAACAGAGAAAAAACACGTCAAATCCATACCAAATCTTTTTGTTTTCTTTGCCAAGCTGAAATAATTAAGATAGAAAGAATTTTGCACCTCATTAATTCCTAATCATTCCCTAGAGTTGCTGTTTTGGTTTGGGTTGGATTTTTTGTCCTGTTTTGTTTTATTGAGTTTTTATTTTATTAACCTTGATGTCATACTTTGACAGATTAGATCAAAGTAAAGGGCAATCTAAATCAAATCATTTTTCCTTCATTGCATTGTTCAAAATGTTAGCATAAACAGCAAAAATTCCTGTTAAATATTTTTGGACACGAAATGGTAGCATATATTCTGTCCGCTGCATATGTACCTTTGATTGTCCATCAAGCAGAATACTGAATCAGTGTCTGCTTCCAGAAAAAAAACCCTACTAGTCTGAACTGTTGTAATAGATTATTTATGAAAAATGCTATACTGATGTGTATAAGAATAACTTTTGCATTTTCAGCTTGTCCCTGAAACCCCCCTTCAGGGTATTCTTATACCTATTTGTGTGCAGATTCATAGTAGTTCCTTTTATAAAGTGTCAGAAATAACGGCAGGAGACAGTGCCCTTCAACGGATTGTTTTAACAATGGTTTTATTTACCGTATCTCCTCTCTCCTTGAACCATTCCAATGCTACAAAGGGAATGCTTAATGGAACAGAACACAAAATCCTTTGAAAACCCAACTCATTTGAAAATGTTTTTAAAACAGCGGACATGTCGCTCTTGGGTTTTCCTAGTCTCAGAAGGTCTAGAGATAATTAGTATAATTTCTCCATGAAGGAAGGACAGGGCAAAAGACAATGCATGCCCAAAATTTCTAACGTGCATAAACTGTATATTTGTAGAATTCTACGTGTGTGGGGAAGATGAGCCATGACAGCTGATTGCCAATTGGCTGCTTGTTTTGGCAGATGCTCGCTCAAACCCATTTCAGAGTTTTCCTTAATTTGCCCAGGCTGTTTGGATGAAATCAGTGCATCACTGTGTTCCCTCTCAGTTCTTGGAACCAGCTCAAGTATGTGATAGGTTAGGTGTAATAGGCTCTTATACCTTTTAAAAATGCTGCCGTATTCCATGTGTCCTGTCCCTAAAGGACTCCTGGATAATAAAGACCCAAAGTGTGGTAGGAAGGAGGGTGTGCCAGTCATTACTGTTCTGCTGGAAACAGGTTATCGAACCTGTCACTGTCCTAATGTTGTATCCAACCTGTGAGCATGGACAGCATGTTCCAGTAAGCATTGGGACGGTCAGGGCATCACGATTCCAGGAGATGCCATAGCGCAAGGGCAAAGCAACCAATATGTAATCATCTCTGCAAGACATCATACCACACAAAAAAATAGAGATTAACAAAAAGTTGAGGTGAATTAATCTGAAGAGATTAATAAGAAGTTAGGTATTTTCTTCTCATATTTAAATTTTGGTCTCCTATGTTTATATTTAGGAAGAATGTCAAAAAGCCAGATAAATGTATATGTTGTTCATATAACCCTCAGCTTAACTTGGAACTGAGCAATACTCTAATTTTGCTTCCCAAGGTCACCCTCAGCTGAACTGAGGGAGGATTGTGTCATTCAAACTGTGCCTCTGCTGACGTGAAACTTCTCCAGCACGGTACACAGTATGTGACCACAGGCCTAACGCACAAAGCATTGCCCTATTCCCTTGATACAACACCTGGATATGATGTTTGTCTGAAGCACCTAGATATAAAACAACACTTACTTCTTCTTTAGGAAGTTCCAGGGATGGAAGGAAAACCTTGAAATGTCTCTCATCTTCCATCTTTGATGGGAAGCCAGTTGCAATTGAGTCAACTTGTCGTGGTTTAACCCCAACCAGCAACTAAGCACCACGCAGCCGCTCGCTCACTCCTCTCCCCTCCCACTGGGTTGGGGAGGAGAATCAGAGAAAGAGAAGTAAAACTCATGGGTTGAGATAAGAACGGTTTAAAAACTAAACTAAACTAAACTAAACTATAATAATAACAATAATAATAATAAAAAAATAACAATAATAATAATTATAATGAAAAGGAATATAAGAAAAAGAGAGAAATTAGACCCAAGAAAAGACAAGAGATGCACAGTGCAATTGCTCCCCACCCGCTGACCGATGCCCGAGCAGCGACCTGCCCCTCCTGACCAACTCCCCCCAGTTTATATCCTGAGCATGACGTTCGACGGTATGGAATATCCCTTTGGGTAGTTCGGGTCGACTGTCCTGACCGTGCTCCCTCCCAGCTTCTTGTGCACCTGCTTGCTGGCAGAGCATGGGAAACTGAAATATCCTTAACTTGGATAAGTGCTACTTAGCAACAACTAAAACATCAGTGTGTTACCAACATTATTCTCACACTAAATCCAAAACACACTGTGCCAGCTACTAGGAAGAAAATTAACCCTATCGCAGCTGAAACCAGGACACAATGACAAAAGTGGAAGAATGGTATCATTTTCTCATAATAAGATCAAGGATATTTATTAAGGAAAATGTAATAATTGTGAATTGTGAGTCCCCCTCTGCGTGATATTTAAAAGGTTATTATTAAGCCATTCTATATCAATGTGTGTTCAAGTCTGGAAAGAAAAAACCAGAATAATCAAACTTGACATTCATTCACTATCCTTTTTTTTGCCAGATACTTTTGATGACAGTTTTGCAAATGTCTGAATCTATCTCTGCTTTCCCCATGGAAAAAAATATCCTTGAAGAATTTTTGACTCCAGAAAATTTGCTTTGTTCTTTCTAAGTGTATTTAAATTACTGTCTTTTTTCTTACTGATACAAAGGAAAGGAAAGGAAAGGAAAGGAAAGGAAAGGAAAGGAAAGGAAAGGAAAGGAAAGGAAAGGCAGCTGTGAGTATGAAAGGGTAATTTTTCTCAGTTGTTATAAAATAGTTTATGACTTCTGGATGTCTACTGTCTAGTAGGTGTGAATCTCTGCCTGTTATCTGAAAGCAGAATTCAAAGGTTTCCTGGGGGACAAGAGAACATATGGTCTGAATTGATTGTTCCATTGTGTATTTTACCTGTCATTCCAATGGCAAACACCACCAGACTCCACAATGCAGCAGTTTTTCCAGCTGATTCACACTGCTCACTAGTAGATTTTCTTCCCAGCTGACATCTGATAAAACACAGGTATTATTCTCATTGAGAGAATTAATTGGTGGTGTATATTCTGATAAATTAAGTTGAAGCAGTAACATGAATAAGACCTTAACTTGGCTGTGAAGTGGATAATCTTTGTCCCAATCCCATTTCCACACACAGACTTTTTTTAATGGCAAAGCTAGATAAATGATGTGGGAGTGAGAGAATCAAAGAAAGAGAGGGAAGTAATGAAAGAGGAGCTGCTAGGGTAAGGAAAAGTACATGCATCAAACAGACCAGGCTAAGAAAGCAAGAGGTACGTTCTTTTGCAGGTGGGAAAAGTACATCAGCTATGCACTTTCAAAAAACAGATGAGACTGGCACTTGTGCCAAAGTATTCCTCCTCAGGCTAGCTACCTTAGATCTGGGATCCAACTAGCTGGCTCACAGAAAAAAAAACAAACCATAAAACTACCAAGGGCTGCTGTTGCAGGTACAGCATGAAACATCAGACCTCTACCTAAATAGAAAACTCTTAAAGCACATATTATTACCATAGAGATACAATTTGGAGACAGCACAACCACCGGGTGGGGAGGGAATCACATTTATCTTTGGGATTTTTAGCACTAAAGATATCTGTACACTTCAAGTACTACTAAATGAGGATTTCTTATGCCATTTAATATATATTTTGTTCAACAAATAGTACAAAAGTCTTCTCGGGTTAAAAAGCTTTGGTTTTGGACTGCAGGATCAGATCAGATTTTTTTCTTATTTTTTAATTAAAAGCAGTGGCTTTTAATGTCATAGTGTCAGCTACAGAGCTGTAATGCTGCTATGATCTGCAGTTTAGCATCTTCGGAGTCCTTTGTGTGAAGGTAAGCAGGAAATTGTTACCAAGGATAATCAATGAGACTGTGAGACATCATCTTTATGTCCTCCTGCCTTTTCTTGACTTTTAGAGTTGCCAGATGCCAGTACTTTTTTTAAGGAAATATATGTAAAATGAGGTAAAAAGAATTTTACCTAAACAAGCAAAAAATTGAAGTATTTCTTAAATCTTTCCCTTGCCAGACTATTTAGATCTCAGTCACCCAATTTGGCAGTGTCCAGAATGACCTAGTAAACAACACGCCAGTAAGCAGTGTATTTTAGCCTTTTTTGCAAGCCTGCACGCTGGAAGTCAATGCTTAAAAAGTGTGTAGCAGTATATACTCATCAACATCTCATTTTGTAGTCACCAACCTTTTTAGTGCCTTATTCAACACAGTAGAGCCTATTGTTTGTTTTAGGTGGACTTCCAAATGTGTGACATTTCCACTTCCCCTTGAATTATTCGGTTATGATCCTATTCTGCTCTCCTTGATTGTGCAAAGGAATCTTCCTTCCTTTCTGCTCTTTACATCTGGAAAAGAAATACACTTAGCTTGAAATATTTTTTTAGGTTTGGGGGTTTATTTTTTCAGTACAAGTATGTTTTTTTTTCCCCCAGAATGAACCTATACAGTGCTTATTCTATTAAATAATATTATTCATGGCTACAGTATGATTTGGAGGGGTTCCTTTTCCTATTCCTTTGTCAGAAGTTTTAGAGAATTTATGTTTTCCAATAGCAATAGTACTTCTTTACACTTAAAAAAAGGATTTAGAAATAGAATTGTTATCACATCTGTATACGTGTGTTTGTGCATAAGTATGTGTATATATGTGTGTGCAAATCCTGTCAACTAAGGTCAATTGACTAAATACACAAATTAATGGCAGTGGCTGTTAATACATCATTGTAATTCATGTTGCAGAAGGCAGCAGATGAAACTCGACTCTGTTCCCTGGTGTATTGTTAACCACTCCATCAAAACAGCTACGTCAGTCAACAGCCTCCTCCTCCCGTGCCCAGCAAAACGAAGCAAACCCCTGACAACAGAACACGAAGCGCAGACTACCACGTAAGCTATTCACCAGTTGTAGGTAATCAAGCCCAGAGATGAGAAATATACACTTCACAAAGAGGACAGAGATCACAGTGCACGATAGGCATTGTTCAAGAAATATACTGTTATATAGAATTATTATGGACACCGGAGTGTACAGGTGCTGAATGTACCTTAGGTATAGGCTAATAATGATTAACTTATGATCACAACTTATCTTCTGAGAAAAGATGTATTATGCCTTATAAAGCTCTGGAATTTGATCTCCTCAGATACGCCTGCATCAATCTCTGTTTTTAAAGGAAACAAAGCCAGTATGGTCCAGTTTTCTGACTGTTAATTCTTTCAAAATGAAAATACTTAGAATCTCTAACAAATCTAACAAAAATAATTTAATCAATTGGAATTTGTCATGAGTTTCTTTCAATCCATCTGTTTTATGGATGGAAATACCTCCTCAGCTTTTCTGTACTGTTCCAGAACTTCATCGTATAGGTTTAGGCTCAGTCTTCATCAGGACCGTGTTATGAGAGGCAGGTTTAAGACAGGGAATATTTATTTAATAGTGTAGAGGGGTGGGAGGACTTATTCTATACCACTAATAAATCTGCTTGTTCAATGGCAGATAGTTGAGGAATTGCGATGGAAACTGGTTCTTTGGAGAAACGTTCTTCGGTGATAAACACAGAGGTCAGGGCTTGCCGGACAGGACAGAAGAGCGATCTTGCTCTCTGGATGACAAAGCCGTGCCAAATGAACGAGTGGAAGTGCTGAACCAGCATGACTTGTCCGCCTGCCAGGAGCAGATATTTTGGTGCATTGCCAGGCGGACAAATGCTGAATTGCTCCTGGCCTATGAAGGTGGAGGGAAGGAATCCAAGTGTAGGTTAGCAGAGCTGGCATAACTCAGAAATCAGAGAGGAGAAGCCTGACTCGTATGCAGGTGGAGCAATACCAGGATGGATCAAGGTGGTGAAGAAATGCAGTTTGTAAATCGATACGTGAAACTTTTCCCTTGGAGCTAGTGCTGAACCCACACCACAGTATGAACTCCAGAGAAAAAATACTGACAAAGGCTGGTTTTGAGAGATACTATAAGGTTCATTGTTGTTTCTCTTCATGTAGTTAAAGTCCCCATAATATATCTTTACAGCGAAGGGGTTTAATCCCAGATTTTCCCCCCTCTTTCCTTCCAGACATTATATTAAAATATTAAATTTAACTCTGTCTCCCCACACATCCTTTCTGCTGTTTGTAGAACTGTTTTTTTGCTTGGCAGCACTAAACCGCTGTGCAATGCTGTTACAGGCTGTCTGGAGACTGCTGTCAGGCTCCTGCACACATGGCAAACAATGCGAGCCTCGTGATGTGAGCTCATCACAGCTCACATACGTGTTGTGAACCTTAGTTACAGAACTGCTTTAAAAGCACTCGAGAAATCTCCAGATGACAGAAATTCTGGAGATGTGAAATTACAATCTCCAAGACGTAAACTGGTGTGAATAAGTGTACAACTTATGTACCCATAAGTATATACCCTAGTATTCCAGTGAATGGAGTACCTAGTACTCCTGGTGAATGGAGTTAAATCCAGTTGGCAGCTGGTCACAAGTGGGCCGAGTTCTGTTTAATATCTTTATCAATGATCTGGATGAGGGGATCGAGTGTACCCTCAGTAAGTCTCAGATGGCACCGAGTTGGGGTGGGAGGGTTGATCTGCTGGAGGGTAGGAAGGGTCTCCAGAGGGATCTGGACAGGCTGGATCGATGGGCTGAGGCCATTTGCATGAGGTTCAACAAGGCCAAGTGCTTGGTCCTGCACTTGGGTCACAACAACCCCATGCAATGCTACAGGCTTGGGGAAGAGTGGCTGGAAAGCTGCCCGGTGGGAAAGGACCTGGGGGTGTTGATCAACAGCCAGCTGAATATGTGTTGGCCATGTGCCCAGGTGGCCAAGAAGGCCAACAGCATCCTGGCTTGTATCAGAAATAGTGTGGGCAGCAGGAGCAGGGCAGTGACCGTCCCCCTGTACTCGGCACTGGTGAGGCCGCATCCCCAATACGGTGTTCAGTTTTGGGCCCCTCGCTACAAGACAGACCTTGAGGTGCTGGAGCGTGTCCAGAGAAGGGCAACAAAGCTGGTGAGGGGCCTGGAGCACAAGTCTTATGAGGAGCGGCTGAGGGAACTGGGGTTGTTTAGTCTGGAGAAAAGGAGGCTGAGGGGAGACCTCATCGCTCTCTACAACTACCTGAAAGGAGGTTGTAGTGAGGTGGGTGCTGGTCTGTTCTATCGAGTAACTAGTGATAGGACAAGAGGAAACGGCCTCGAGCTGCTCCAGGGAAGGTTTAGATTGGATATTAAGAACAATCTCTGTACTGAAAGGGTTGTCAGGTGTTGGAACAGGCTGCCCAGGGAAGCGGTGGAGTCACCATCCCTGGAGGTATTTAAAAGACTTGTAGATGTGGCATTTAGGGACATGGTTTAGTGGTGGACATGGCAGTGTTAGGCTTACAGTTGGACTCGATGATGTTAAAGGTGTTTTCCAACCTCAATGATTCTATTACTTTGATCATAAAATACCACCCTAAAGCTAGCAAATTATTTTACTTATTAAACTTTGCAAACCCCATAATTTTTTCCATCTGGAAATTATCTGTTTCCTGAGGTGACCACAGAATTTAAGCTGGAAAAGTATGTACACATTGACATGCTGAAGTCACACAACGTGCAAGCAATAACACCTGTAGGAGTTCCTCCATTTTACTAAGTGAAAACATTCAGCATTTGGGAGACCCAATTTCAATTCCCTTTCTCTGCTTGATGGATTTTCAGTCTGTGTTTGAAGTCTCTGAATAGGGCTTTAACCACTGCAATTACAGTAGTCTACATGGGCTTCTCTTAGTCTTAATGTTATTTCTTCTTTGAATATTCATTAATAGAGGGACTGAAACCCTGTCATCCCCTGAGTTAGTAACTTACCATTAGCACAGAGTAGCATTTTTATGTTTTGGGGGTTTGGTTTTTTTTTTTTTTTGGGGGGGGGGGGTGTGGAAAGCAAGGCATATTAATTTATCGGTTATTGGAGAATCTGATATTATGCCCTTTTACATGTTCTCCATGAGCTGTTCTACTTTCTATAAAATTATTTAAGTGTTAATAGTGGCTTCCTGGGAAGTGTGGCACCTGAGTATAACATCTGTTCTGGAATATATTTATTTATTTGTAGAAGTAGAAAAGCATCAAGAGAAAACATTTAATTAGCTTATCATTTAGCAATTATGGCTTGGTGAGTCCCTAGAAATGAAGAAATGGTGGGTTCAAATTTCCTCAGGAAGAGTAAAGACATCGAATGGTGCTCCTCCCATCCTGACAGGGTGCCCAACCTCTCTGTTAGTCAACCATAAATACTACTGCCTGCAGCAGTTTTGTGAAACCAGCCCTTCATTTTCTTGTCATGTCTACTCCAAAATGGAATATTTTATTTTGGCTCAGAGAAAAGTAATTTCATCCAAATTCTCATTTTGGGAAGAAAAACCCCAAACATTTCGGTGTTTAGTCAATCCATTTTTTCTAACTGGTGTTCATCAGGCAATGGAGGGAGGAGGGCTAGCATTGATTTGTATGTCCCAATCTAATTCTCCTAAAGGGGATTGTTTTTCCTTACGGGACCAGAAAACAAATTTATTTACTTATTTATTGAATTAATTTATTTATTTATTGAATTAATTTATTTAGAACAGATACAAGGATGAAAATCAACACACAGTAAAAACTGCTGTTTGGATAAAGAAAGTTCTATCTACTTCCTCACAAGTAGTACTGTCTAAATCCTTTTACACAATGTACCTGAAATCCTTACAGTGCTTTGCAGGGCTCTTTCACTAACTTGTAAACACACAGGAAAGAAGAAAAGCATCACTAACAGACTAAGCCAATAGTAATGAACTGTGGAGTCGAACTGCTGATAACAACAGGAGCTTAATACTAGCCATTAACCTCTACAAAATCCCCACATTCAACTTGGAACCGGCTCTCAAAAAATGTTACCTTCCCTATTGATATGCAACCCAAGAGAAATATTTACTTCTGAAGTTCTCACAATTACAAATTCTACTCTTAGTTAAGACTGTTGAGAACAAAAGAACTGAAGTAATTGTGAAGCTTAAAAGGTATGGATGCTGAAAATTTTGCAAGCATTTTTTTTGTGGAAGAGCTTGTCATGTTTGTGCAGAGACATGATTTCTCCTGCAGAGACTGCACATCATCTTCAACTGTAAAAGAAGGATTTCTGAACTGCAGGAGGCAGGGAAGTGCATGACTAGCTGAAGCTTCGAGCAAATTCTCACAGTTAACTGTGTAACTAAAATTGAACTGGTTATATGCAAGTTCAAACTCTCCACACTTTAAGGAAAACACATTTTTGGGGGTGGTAGGGGAAAGAAAAGGAGAGAGACTAAACTTTTCCTTCAGTATCATGTTTTAAGCAGCTCTGGATCAAATTTTGAAAAGACTGTTTCCAGCACCTATGATGGCTTGAGTTTTCATAACCAGAGGTGGCCAGGTTTGTCAAGAAGGGGTGATAGATTTCATTAGAGTTCACCTTCCTCCAGCTTTATCAGACAAGCTTCTGGGAACACAGTCTGCGGTACACACCAGTTGGTCTAATACAACAAGGATAACAAAAATGCAAAAATAACGCTGCTTGCCACCAAATGCTGCCTTGCAACTATTTTTAGATCGTTGTGGATACAAATAACAGTATCAATATGAAAAGAACACCCAAGGGGGTGTACTTTTTCAGTTTTGGGGTTTCTCACAGCTCTAATCCATTGCTCTGGGCACATTCAACTCTGATCCCCTACTATGCTTATTGCTCAATAAGTCCTGATCGCCTAATCACAATTCTTCTGAAAGATCTGGAAAATATGCATGGAATTATCTCTTTCATCACATGCAATATTCAAACTTCCTTTTAGTTCCTTTTGTTCCTAAATTTTATGTTCTGTATGTAGAACCAGAGTAATCTGTGGTTCTTTCATAGATTCTGTGAATATTTGAAAGCCTTTCTCCAGCCCCCTTAGTGGTCTTTGAGAGGGTTTCACATTATCATAACTTTGCCATCTCAAATCACTGCAGTATTTTAATCATGAAATATAAGCAAAACAACAACAACAAAAACCCACAAAAACTGTCCTCTGGAAGTGCTGCAGTGATTTTGTGATGTAATTAATTTAATTAATTTTTAATTAATTGGTAATGTAAGCAGTACTCCTAGCTTGTCATCTTATTAAGTTCTTTTCAAAATGGATCACAATACAAAAGGAAAACTAATGATGGCCCTTCAGCATGATTAAGCTTGTCTAGACCCTATTTCTTCTCCAGTTAATTTCTCTCCTTCAAGGGGATGGTGGGGACAATTGTTTGAAATGCTGAAAAAGTGGGGAGAGTCTTCAAGAAGTATTTGTTGGAAGCAGAGAGAAACTGAAATAAGAAAAAAACCAAACAAAACAACCCCCAAACCCTCAACAAAACAAATATCTATTTGCTTAACAACGTATCTCTATTTATCCATCTCATGCATTTAATTAAATTGTGTGCTTCAGGCTTAGATACAGAAAAGAAAATCTTAAGTTTAAAAAAAAAAAAACCCAAACCAAACAACTCCCATAAGTGTTGCAGTCCCAAAGGAAAAATCCATAAATATTCCTTTCAAATTCTGAAACATTAGGGTTCCTCACCATATTAGATGGTGATTCTTCACCACCACCTCGTCTCTCAACATCAGCTTTCTCCTACTTACGTGTCCCATCATGAGAAAAAAAAGTTTTATTTCAAAGCCTACTTAACAGCACTATGTAGACTCCATCTACTAAATCACATTGGTTTCTCTCTCATTTGTTGGCTAGTTTGAGTTCCTTCCTAAGCTAAGTTTTACCTTCCTAATGGATTTTGGTGATAACCATAAGCAGTCTACCACTAACATGTATTTTAATCTTCTGCCTTGCACATTTACAAACAGGATATTTTTTAACTGATTAAGTTAAAATAATACTATGACTTTAGGCTGTCCTAAAAAAATGGAAACAAGACTTAAGCCAATAAAGATGTTGGAAACCTTTTTACATCTCCATCCTTAAAACTTCTCAAATTTTGTAGTTTTTCCCTCAGGATGAGTAGGGCACTAAACCCAAAATCAAACACTATCATACTAGGACTTTCACAGTCGCAGGAGTCCAAGAGCTGAAGCTTTACCAAAATATCCAATACTTAAAATATTGAGATAAACTAAAAGGGTTTGCACTGTTATGAAGATGATGCATACCATGTCTTTTAGCACAATTTTGCTCTCAGGTGTAAGACTTGATGGCAAATATTCAGTTTCTTTAAATGTAGTTAAAAAAAAGAGTGGGTAAAAAGCAAACCAACACAAGACATTCTTAAGGATAATGAAGATCTGTTAGTTGGCATGTTTACAATACATTGAAAGCACAATAGCAAATATAAAAGGCACTTCAACTTCTACACAATAAATTTATGCACTCTTCCTTAAATAGTACATATATTTTTAGATCTCCAGGAAATGCTATCACCTAGATATATAGCTAATGATAAAATCACAGCACTTTCCATTTTGATGTCTTAATCAAAGTTTTGTTTCTTTTAAAGAAATAAAATGTTACATGTCACTTCTTGGGATTTAAAAAGGGTAACTAAATTCCTTATACCAACCTTGCAGCTTTTCATGCTCAGAAGTCCATATTGTAAATGCAGTCATACAGGGAGAAAATCTGGGTGAAAGCCCCCAATGCAGCCCCCGATAACATCATAGAAAGCAGAGGAAATGTATGACAAGGTTCCTTTCACATAACCATCTTCCACTGAAAAATGGAAAGGGTATGAATTATCAATTTCCTATAAAAGTTTCAGAAAACAAGAGTTAACATAACAGGCAGAGGTTTTAGCACCATATACACTCTCTTTTTGCTGCTTCTTTCACACAATACTGTCTCTCACATGCCTAGGTATTTGTTTCATTAACTAAACTTTCCAAAAGCCAATAATAATAAAAAAGTCTTATGTCAGGAGCCAAGAAATTGCTTGGAATGTAGAAGTAGAATAATTTTTTTTTTTTTTTTACAAGCCACTACTCCATCCCAATTAATTGCTATTATTCTTACTTGATTAAAAGATTTTAACATGCAAATTTTTTGCAAGGCTGATGCTGAAGATTATTGACATGAGCAGATCACTGCCATTGGGGTGATGAACTATGCAGGAATTTGACAAGAGAGGTCACTTCAGTGAATATAAGCTATCGTGGTTTTTTAAACCTCAAATCAATACTGTTAAAAACAGACACCTTGCTTGCCCTCAGCCTACTTATTTTTTTCTTTTTCAAATATTATTTTTTTATTTTCATCCTCTTTTACTGAAGATCTTTGCCTGTACCTCTACATGTTTGCCTCTTCAGGTTGCTTTTATTTTCTCTCTCCTTTTATCACTGTCTCCCTTTTTGATCTCCCTCTTCATACTTCTACTCAGTAAAGTACAATGACTGCAAACTCTTCCTGCAAGTCACTACTACCTTTCAGCAGATGGCACTGTTATTTAGTCTAACTAGCAGGGCAAGATAATTAACTTAAAAACCCTTCTTAAACAATAAAATATAGACTCCTTTTTAACTGTGTTTCCACCTTATACACAAAATCAGTAACAAAATTATTGAAAAAATATTAGAAAATTTTTTTAAAACACGAATGTGACAAAGATACCTTATTACATGCAGACCTCCTTTAAAGGGGCTCTGGAACCTTTTAACGAACTGCCACTCTTCTTGGTGAACTACAAAAAATACTTTGGGGGGTGAATTTATAGCATTTACGTAGCAGCATTGCCCTACAACCCAAGCAGCTTATTTTGATTTTGTGGTATGGTTACTTATAGACCCTTGTGGAGGCTGGCTATAGACAGGAGCGTGGTCCCCTCGCCCGCGGGTGCTCCAGGCTCTGTCCGGCACAGGGAACCCGCTGGGCTCTGCGCTGCAGGTTCCTGCAGATGTCCAGGGAGTCTGCTGGAGAACAAGCAAGTGCTCTGCCAATGCTGTCAGAAAAAACACGCAACTTCTGTCAGCTCCAATTACAGGGAGAAGATGAATCACATCTCTTAACTCTGTCCCCAGCGGCACTCCGGCTGCTGGAAGGCAGCTGTGTGAGCAGGAGTTTCTCCAGGCTGCTGCCAGCCCCACTGTTTTCCCAGCAGCTCAGTTTTCTCAGACTGATCCATGCGCTTCTCCTTGCGGATTGCTGCCGTAACCTTTCTGTTATGGTCAGCACTGGCTATTTTACCACTAACACATCCTATAGCCTTTTAGCTTCGGCTGCCTTTTGTCTTCTTGCCAGAGCAGACTGCTAATGGTGAGGCTGCTGAAATTTTTCTGCCCTTCAGACTATGACCCCTTGCTTCTCTTCCACCAGCTGGGAAAGAGCAGGAAAGGTGGACTGGGATGGGAAGCAAAAGTTTGAGGTGTTGCGGACTAGAGATTCCTTGTGATCAGCAATACAGGGCTGAAGGGGCCCAGCTCAGGTGTTCGCACATAAATAAAGGACAGCCTACAGGACTTTATCCTGGGGAAAGCTCTCACACCTTTTCTGGGAAATTAGCATGACTGGGTACTTCTCTGAAGCACCTGTGGGGAACAACGGGATGCACCAGAGGTCTGCGTGAAGTTACAGGACTACTGTCTCATCGGCATCACAGAGACGCGGTGGGATGGCTCACGCAGCTGGAGCACCGCGATAGATGGATACGGACCCTAGGAAGGACGGGCTGGGAAGATAAGGAGGAGGAGTTGCCTTTTATGTGAGCGACAAGAATGCTCTGCCTAGACATGGACAAGGAGCCAGTCACAAGCTGGGTCAAGAGTAGACTGACCTTTGTGGGTGATGTCTGCTACACACCACCTGATGAGGGTGTAGTAGTTGATGAGGTCTTCTTCAGGCAACTGGAAGAATCCTCACCTTTGCCAGCTCTGGTCTTCATGGGGAACTTAAACTGTCCCAGTATCTGCTGGAGGGACAAGATTGCTGTGTTGCCCTGGCAGTACAGGAGGTTTTGGGAGTGCAGTGATGACAACTGCCAAGGTGATCAAGGAGCCAACAAGGAGAGGGCACTCTGATAGGTCTGATTCTTACAACAAGAAGAACTGATTAGGGATGCAAAGGTCAGCAGCAGCCTTGGCCATAATAAACATGAGATGGTGGATTTCAGGATCCTCAGAGGAGGGAATAAGGCAAAAAGCAGGATCACATCCCTGGTCTTCATGAGAGCAGACTTTAGCCATTCCAGGGGCCTGCTTGGAAGAATCCAATGTAATACAGTCGGGGAAAAAAAGAGGACCCTAGGAAAACTGGTTGATTTTCAAGAGTGACCTCCAATGGTCCGTCCCAACATGCAGGAAAACAAGCAAAGGCAGCAGGAGGCCTTCATGGATGAACCAGGAGCTCCTGACTAGACTCAAATGTAAAAAGGAAGCATACAAGAGGTGTTAGCAGCATTGAGCGACCCAGGAGGAAAATAGGGATACTGTCCACGTATGCATTAGGAAAGCCAAAGGCCACTTGGAGTTGAATCTGTCAAGGGATGTAAGTAAAGAAAGATTTCTACAAGTACAGCTGCAGCAAAGAGAAGACCCTTGCCTCTTCCCTTCACCCTCACCTATCTCAACCCTCCTAAACATTTCTGTTGCTTTCAACTCCAGGATCCTGCCCTAATTTCCTTTGCTCCAACCATCATCTTCCAATGCTTCATAGTTCCTTAAACATCATCCATCTTTTCCTATTTGCTATTTTAATTGCATTTTTTTCTATACCTTTAATCTCATCTCTGTTTCTCATTCCTTTCAGTGTTCTTTTTCTTTTTCCTTGACTATCAAGCCACCTTCTTAAGTAAATCATAGTCTTCCAGCTCACAGATTTTCACATAATTAAGCCCAATGAAGTCAGGTTTTGTACACTATTTGTCTACAATTCATAAACTGAGAATGGAGGTACAGAAGCATAGCCTTTTCAGATGCTTCACTTTTATTCCTGTAAGACTTACAGCTGCTATTTCCATGCCCTCCATCAACCTTAAATAGCTCCTCTCAGTATTTCATGCTTCCTGGTGCATGTCAATCCCCATGCCCTGTCAACGTATTTCCATTGTCCACTTTCCATTCACCGAACAGTACCCAAAGCCTTTCACCTTTCCTTCACGTTTCTTCAAGTTCTCCTCAAAAATTCTTAGATTTCTTCATCTATTTGTCTGCTCGCTTGATAATTAGAAAATCTTAAAAATTCTTTAACTTCAGATCTGACTTTCCTACTCATTCATTCATTCTTTCATTCACCTTAGATATGATTCCACAAATCTTTTTAACACAAGTAGCTCATCAGAAGCTCCTTTCATCAAGCCTTAATCCCTACTCCAAATATTATGTTGCAATTACTTTCCGGTCTTGCTAAAGGCAGAAAGTTAATGTTGGAAAGCTTCCAAGTGGATCTAACTGGGGAGAGGGTGCTAAATAGTAATGAATCTGGGAGCAGATGGTGTGGATGTGTGAGTGTTATGGAAACTATTTAGATTTCAATAAATATACAAGTACTAGGAGAGAAGAAATTATTTTAATACTGCTAGTATTTTTATTTAAACTTCATATTTTTCCTGGTAACATGGTAATATGAACATCACATTTTCATGAGGCTGTCATTTAATGCCATTAATAAATAAGAGTATTGTATTACAGGTGAAGTTTTTTGCCAAATTACATCATTCAGTGCCCATTAGAATAGTTTTATGGCATTTAAACATTATTTAAATATGAATTGTGGTAGTGTCCTGTTATCTCCGTTGCTTAAACAATTCTTTGCTTCTCAGAATAGTTTTAGTTTTCTGGATTAAAAGGAATAAAAATAATTTGGATACTGTGCGATGAATGAGATTACTACAAATTTAAGATAATCTAACTTGCTGGTTGCCAAAAAACTCTATCCGTTGGAGCAGAGCTGAACAGTAACTGTCCCTGTATTGGGCCAGTCAGGTAGAAGACATGGAAAATGGGGATGGAAAATGCGACTGCTATTTTTGAAGCAGCCAGGATATAACACATCAACAGTTCCTTTCATTGTTAACTGTTAGTGTTCTTTTGTGACATGAAATGTGTAAGATTTTAAAATATTTAGCATTTCAAAAATACACTTCAACAATCTGAATCTTTTTTTAATACCCTGAAAATTCTTTTACGTGTTCCTTCCCTCTGCTTTTTCTCTGCTATAACATTGCAGAAACTTTGATACAGTGTTGAGACAAGATGGTATTCTAACAATTTTGGGTGACTGCAAATAACAATTTTCAAAAAGATCAATTTTGTCCTTTAACACATAGTTAGGGAGAACTATCCTTGTCACCCATCCCTGACTCTTAAAATACTGCTATTGCTTTACAAGCAAATGGAACTATTTTATATTAATAATGTTATTTTTTTCATAATATTAAAGATTATATTCTCTAACTTCTTTCTTCTAATTTTTGATGGAGGATATTAAATCTGAAGTAAAAGATTCTTACCTGGTGTAGAACATCTGCCATGAAATGAATTAGTACATAATGGTAAACTACCCACTTAAGCAACTTGTGCCTGTTGTGCTTTTGACAGTAGCACTCTTTATGCACCCAGAATAAATATTTTCTAAAAGTTTTTTTTCCACTTATCTAGGAGGAAAAACTGGGTTACGGGGAATCTAAGTTGAATAAAATACCAGGTTTTGCATACATCTAGGAAAGAGAAGAACATATTTAGACAGAACAAAACTTTGGTTTTCCATGTCAGATTATACTTAACTATCAGAGCTTCTTCTGAGAAAATGTATGGCTAAAGCATAGGTAAAGGTATACTGTATTTCAGAAACACTGAAAACTATCAGCATTTTTATTTTCATTCTAAAAATTAATTCCAATATGAAAGTTAATTTTTAATTAGATGCATGGATGGCAACTCATTTACTGGTGCTATAAAATTACTTTCCAGCTATAATAATGTAGTTAGATAAGGTGTATTTTAATTAGTTCAGATATGCTAAATTGGAAGTAAGGGAAGACACCGATTTGGACAGTTAAGTGCATCTCAAGTAGGAGAAGTACAATTTATTCACATGATCAAATACAAAAAGTAAAAGCTTTTTCAGGACTATTAATAACTGACTGAGGAATCTAGTTCTAAAAATTCTGAAGGAAGCATACGGTAAGGAATCTGTTACAGTAATTATAGTGGCATCAGCTAAATCATTACTGCATTGAATAATAGCTATACAGAGTATATTGTACCAGAGCAAAGTATATGCTTACAGCTATCAACTGTATTTTATAATGAGCTTTCTCAATGGCAATATGGGAATTTCAAAGCTCACTCCCACTTTCTCTTTGGTCTAACTTTCTGCAAGGAGACTGTTAGTTGCAATTTCGGATCAAAACCTAAAATGCCCTGGGGCCCTGGATGCCAAAGGAGATTTATGGCAGGTTGACCAGAGTCTTCAGTGAGATTTGGAAGATTTTACTGGTATTTTATTATTAGATACATTTCCAATGCCAGTAGGATTCTTTGTGATGCTGATGAATTGCTTGAGTGTGACAGGACTAGTGAGCCTGTAACATGTTCATACAACCCACGGGGAAGAAGTACAAGAGCTTTTATGAAGCCGATGCAAAAGTGCTTGGTGACTGAACACAGTCAAGGACTTCACATGCTCAGGACAAGTCGGCATTAGGAATCCTTGGGTAGTGCACATGAAATTTATAATTCAAATGGGCAATGAACAGTTTACTGAGATACATTTTCTGTGGTTACATTTTCTGATAGTCATGCTGGGTCAGTGCACGTTTAATCTCCCAAGGTGAAGTAGCGCTCTGCCTTTTTCTCTGTGTTCCTACTGTTCAGACTTTATTCTTTTTCTTTCTTCTTTTCTAAAGAGCAGTTGTAGTGGTGTTAGGCCTCTGCCGGTATTCCAAGATTTTTGAGCACTTATTTGCTACATCTCCAGAAACGTGCAATAGTTGAAGCACTTCTGCAGAGACTTGTGACAGAGCACAGTTTGGTTTTGTTGCCAGCAAGAAACATGCAGAACTTGATACAATAAAAGTATAGACCTGAGACTGCTGCTGCTTCGCCATTCAGGAGAACTCAGACTCTACTACTTACCCTCACAGGAGTTTTTCCTAATTTTGCCACCTGATTACCGGTTACCAATGTAGCTTACTTTGTACAGCTTCCATCTACCATGGAAAAGTATATATATTCCTCTTCTGGCAAAGGGAAGGAACTGTGTGCTATCACAGAAAAGGTTTGGGGCTAAGTATCAATCCAAAGCTCAAAATTTCACCTTTCTCTTGCAATAACTGTAGTGCAACTAATGTTATGAGACGAGGAGGAAAGAGCAGGGCTTCAGCAATAAAAAAGAAAAGACTTCTCTAAATCAGTGTTTCAGGAAAGTCAGGGCATAGCAATTAAGAAATATTCATCCTCTGTCCTTTCAAATAGAAAATGAAGTTCCACCAAAATTAAGTTTCAGGCAAACGATTGAGACCATTCTTTGTGTTTCTGTGTTTTCCCTTGCCATACAAATAGAAAAGAATGTCACCCTTTATGCCTCAGTTCAAGATTGAGTCATTTGCACAGAACCATCTTCATTTGTCAAAGAAAACATTCATCTGGTCAACCTGACAATCATCTGTCTCTGAGCAATCATGAGATTTCACAGGCGATGGGGACTGTTTGCCTCACCTCTGCTAAGGGTGCAGCCCTTTCGCTGCTGTGAAGGACCAGAGCTCTGCTGGGCTTCTTCGGGCTGGGGTAGAGTTCATTTTCTTCACAGTAGCTGGTATGGGGCTATGATGCAGGGATGTTTTTGTTCCTGCTGAGCAGTGCTTACCCAAGCTGGCCCAAACACAGTGTTCTGGGGAAATTTAGAGCCCACTGATGGAGAAGATGCTGAACGCATCCTGTGCGATGATGGGGAAGAGTATCCTTACAACTGGAAAGAGAAGCAGCTTAAGTAATGGACTAAACTTCCCACTACCGTACGGTAGCAACCAGCATACGAAAAGCTTCACTGGCCACTAAAAAAGTCCTAGAAGTAGATCTGTTCTAACACCACAACACAGATTTTTGTTAAAATGTAGGGGACAGACATTTTCATTCCCTGTAGTTATGCTGTCTCGTATTCTCTGTCTTTCCAAGTAGCCCTCCTTCTCCTCCCGCACACATCAGTCAGGCACAATTACACAAACCTAACTGATAGTTCACGTCAAAGAGCATACCAGCACATAAATCCTCAGCACAATTCTCTCTGGCAACACAAGAAACATGAAAATACAACTCTTCACAGTTACCAATTTCTAAAAAGCGACGGTCTCGGTTGTTTTAAATCTACAGGAAAAATATTTAAACATTTTTAAAATTAACTTGTCTATAAACTAGAGACTGTAGCATTTTTCATACATGATTTTTTTCCATTTATAAACACACACATTTGTGTGGACATATGTATACACACACACAAACACAAGAAATGCTCTCCTTCCAAAAATGCTTTGGTCTGAGCCAAGTCAATTTTAAAGACACATCAAAGCAATGACAGGGATTGAAGCAGAGTTAGCAAATTCAAGATTTCGGAGTCTCAGGGTCAATAAATGCAGCATGATGAATAAATTAATTTTATATTTATATTATTTCTAAAACCTGAAAAACTGCAACAGAGAGATATAATTTGCTGTCTCAGTTCACAGTTAGATTAATGGAAGAGTCATGCAAAGAATGATAGGACTGAACAGTTTCAATTACTTCATTAATGTTAGAGGCAGACCCAAAAGTGTGCGTCTAGCAGTTTTAATAGCTGTAGTTAAGATTACAGAAAAAAATGTTTTCACTAAAATATTGATATGTATTTATGATAAGGAAAGTATCTCAAGGGATTTGATACTTGAAACTTGAAAGGGATTTGATACTTTGAAACCACCATCAAGGGGGCTGATTCTGTGGTTTGTTTTTTTGTTTGGGTTTTTTAAAAAATTTATTTTTAGGGGAAAGAGAAGGGACTAGACTCTCATTTCTCATTGCAGTACCTCTCTCTCTAGCCTCAAAAGTTGTCATCTTGCTTTCAAAGCCTTCAAAATTCTCTTGCAGTTAGCGTCTTTCCAACTCTGTAACCAGCCTGCCTTTCTCCTTATACCATTTTCTATAACATCAAACACCAGTTACTTATTTTCATGTATGAGTCCCTTACAGCCTGTCCTTCCTTTAGTTATATCTTGTTATTAACAGATCAACTCACATGACTCACCAGGTTTTGAACATAACACTCTTGGGTAATTTTTCTTATTTTTCAATTATCCTTGTATTTACTCTTTCCTCCTGACAGTTTTTCTGCAAAAATCCATGCAGTCATTTCATTCTTCTTCTTCAAATCCATGAGATTCTATCCATAAGTTGCCTTTTGCTAAAAAAAATAAGACTCTCTTTTCTTCATAAACACAGGACTTTTTTACTGAAAGTATATTGGATTTTGCTTCATTACCAGTGCTATTGTCAACTATGATTTGTGCTTTGCTGTTATCGTATCTGGCAAAAATCTCTTCCTTATCTCTATTTTCTCATTCAGTATCAATTGTTCATCTCCTTCCTTCAGCTGCATTAAGGTACCAATCTGCAACATCTGTGGTTTGGTAGAAGTCACATCATAATGTTTTTCCCATTTCAATTTACGAAGTTTTGATTAGAATACTCCTATTAAATCAAGAAGAAATTTCTTCTGATTCCACAAAAAAAAAAATCATAGCACTGAGCACTTTTGAAAATCCACTTTTTATTTTATCCACTATTATACTTTTTTTCAGGAAGGGAGTTAACAGCTGGTATTTGTAAAGGATTGTAGACAGAATTCAAGTT
Organism: Haliaeetus leucocephalus; assembly: GCF_000737465.1. Taxonomy (NCBI): domain Eukaryota; kingdom Metazoa; phylum Chordata; class Aves; order Accipitriformes; family Accipitridae; genus Haliaeetus; species Haliaeetus leucocephalus. The sequence goes on from NW_010972753.1 coordinate 3,709,877, forward strand.
TACATTTCTCAAATTTGTCACTTCTATCAGTGTATTTATTAGAAGGAAACCATAATCTTTGCTGTCCCACATACTGCACATTAAATTTTTAGCTCTTTTCTTTCATTAAAAAAAAAAAAAGAGGCAGCTGGGTCAGCTTCTTGTGCCTACACAGGGCACTGCTAGTGCAAAAGGTGTTCTCGAGTGCTTTCTTAGCAAGCAGAAATTATTTCATGGTGCAGCTCTTATTTACAAAAAAAGAAAAGGTTAAAAGTTCTTGCAGGAGGACAGAACTCAGGAGGTACCAGATGTCACCTGGACCCACTTCTGTTTGGGTCCGGACATCCATAAACTACCAGTGAAACTCAGACGTGAAGCTACCCATTAATAGTCCAAACCAATGAATTAGATGAAGGAAGGAACTACAAAAGGATTAACTGTTTTTTCTGCTTTCCATGTTAATTAATTTCAATATAGTCAATCCATATGAAGAAGTGGATTGTTCATGGGAAGTAGCTGTACTACCTTTCATTACTACAACCAATTAAGTTCCTTTTAAAAGTGTGGTTTACTGCTAAGACTACACACATGCTCCACAAGTCATCATTCCTTTGCAAGAGAAAAATATTTTTTGGTGTTGCAACTCCAATTAAAAGAAGTCATTGGGTAAACAGCAAGCCTTACTGCTTACCAAACACCCATATATGCCTTTCTGTATATACACCTTTGCAAAATCAGTTCAAACTGTTTGGGAAGTTGTTCAACCCAAAGTCCAAAATCTCTGGTTGAAGAGATAAATCATCGCTTGTCTTAGAATAACTGTTAGGCATTCCATAAAAATGCATCTCTCCTGTCTTTTTCACTTTCTCTTCCTCTCTTAATCTCTAACGGGGTGAGAGGAAAAATATTCTGTTTATGAGGAACTAAAGCAAAACATTGTAGCATTATTCACTTAACAGAAGACCAATCCTGTTGACTTTAGGTCACTCCTCTAGGTCTGTTTCTTCTCCTAGACTTTTCCTGAGGGAAAACAGATGAACTCGTGAGAGAAGTTTGGTACAGCTGGTAGCTATGTCAAGAAGAGTTCAGGCTTCAGAAAAAGCCAGCTTGTTGGCTGCCAAATCTAATTATTATTGCTTTATTGAATGTGCATATGTCTGGAACAATAAATACATGCATTTGTATTAATGTTTAAAAAATTGAAATGACAGCTAAATCATGAAATATCTCTTGTTACTTGTTTCAACTTCAACTTTTTGTTTGGTGAGTATTCCTTTATATAAGTGGTTATTATGCATTATAATTAGAAAAAAAAATTAACTGTTTCTTGCATAACATTAATCCAAAATGCTTAATATAGATGCATAAACAGCCTAGTGTATGTTAAAGCACTTGCATCAAAACTTGCTGATTCTCCTGAGCCTTACTTTGAAAACAGCTAGTAGAGGGGCTTTAAAAAAAAAAAAACCAAAACCACAACAAAAAAACCCAACCAAACAAAAACCCCAAAAGCCAACCAATGTTTTTTAAAGGTTTTGAGTGTTTTGTTATACTTTCAGAGTATATTTTTGTCTCCAAAAGTACTAAAAATTGAATTACTAAGAACTGTATATTCATAATATACACAGATTACTATAATATACTTTTTAGAAATATAAAGCTCACATTAAAAATATTATTATATTCTAATTGACTACTGAATTCTTTCTCATTAGAATTCTAGCTGTAATTTTTGTAGCAATTTTTGAGATCACAAGAAACATCAAGTTGCTTTTTGGTTTTTTTTGTTGGTTTTCAATTTTTTTTTACATATTTACAATCCCTTTGAACTTGGCCCACAATTAAGGCTTCATTACAATAGCCCGTTTCAACAGCAGCTTTAATTTTGTTATTTGCAGGAATCTCACCAAAATAACAAAATCCCAAACAGAATATATACATATGTGTATATATATGTGAATTTTTCATAGAACCTTGATGAGAAGTGAATTGAAAGCAATATGCATTTGAGCTTCATCAAACTTGAATTCTTACGTAAACTCAGTTAACAGTGACCTCATACACTGTTGTGCTGCTGGATCAGCATACCTGACTGGCACATATTCCACTTGAAGTTATTCTGCGTCAATAATGTTGTAGATTTGTGACCTGAGACTGTGGAAAGCATTTGTTTGGATACCTCCTAAGGCGATAGCCTCACAGAGTTTGCAAGCTTTTCCACCTGATTTCTTGTTTTGAATAGTTGTAACTATGCTGGATTTGGAGCAGCGAGAAACTCCTGGGTTTGGTAACAAAAATAAAGGTATAGACTTAATCCATGGACTGGTCAAAGCTTTGAGTCCACACATACAATTTATATTTTGGCTCTAATTATTGTCTCTTTCCAGCAGGCATGTAATATGGTTCTGCTTTGAAAGGAAACTTTAAGACATATTATTCTACTCCACTGCTTGTATTCTTTCTAATGATGGTTCAGGAGTAGGCTTAAAAATCATGGGTTAGCCCTCTTGTCGAAGATTTATTACGATCACTCTCCATAGCTTCTTTTGTGATAATAAGGATGGTTTCCACTTTAGTTTTTGCTTTGTTTCGGTAATACTGCAAGGCTGTAGAGGGGCAAAGGCTCTGGGGATGGCTGAGCTATTTTGTTGGAACCGAGCAACACTAACAGCACAGAAAGTAAACTTTTTTTATAAGAAGTTTAAGCAGACATCTCTGTTGCATTGCCTTTCAGCTACCAGAGATGGAGTAGAAATATTCCAAATTATACTGAGCCAATTTTTTTCAGGAGAAAAGGAAGAAAACAAGAGACACAGCATAAGAATTAGGTGAAGTGAAACTAAAGTAATTTTTCTATGACAAAGTTCTTCATTTACAGAAATCAAACAAAAATTAAGATCACAATGAATTCTTACAGAGCAACATGAGCTACCTCTTTTTAAAAAAAAAAAGTATTTTCTTGTAGGAGCAATGTGGATTCCTTTGTATTATAGAGAAGACAAAAGCTCATTAAAAACATTTCAGACCAACACACCTACAAAAGAAAAACATAGGCATAGCCCTGGAAATTCAACACAAGAAACTCTTATCAGCTATGGGAGAAGCTGTAGCAGGCCCTTCTCAAACAGTTTGGCCTCTTTTTATTAATTCTGAATGTGGAAGGCTTCGATCACTTTGGGAAAAATACAGAAATGGAAAAAAAGTTCTTAACTAAATTTTACAAATCTCTTTACATAGCTCTTGAATTCTCAGGTTTTATGAAATTAGGAGATGAGGATTACCGCCCTATTACTGCCCTGAAAGTACTGAAAAACTACGCTTCTATATTTCTATGCATGCACCTTTCCAGGCTTTCTAAGTTTAAAATTACACTATATTATTGTCATGAAAGACCCCAGGAAATGCATGGAGAAAAAGAAGCCTCACATTTTGCCAGAGAAATTATACCTTGAAACACATTTAGCTTTCATAACTTATGCTTACATTCAATCCTGGGGAAGGAAGAGAAGGAAAAATAAATAAAAAAAAAGGATAAAATCCACTCCTAATGATAGCAATACCAAACAAAACCACTCGCCAAGTCCGTGTTTATATTCACCCTACAACAGGACCTGTTTCTTAGCCCACAAGCTCTGTTTCCAGGCAACTCATGGATGCTTACCTCTTTCACATTACTCAGATACTGCAAACTTACCGGTGCATTAGTCTGTAATTTTCCTTCTTTCTGTAAAACTTGCCTCACTTGCAGTCCTTGCATACTTGCAACAATCTTGTGCACTTTCTCTGGCATAAGTTTGTCAAAAAAGAATCCTTTTAGGACTTTAACTAGATTATCCAGCTCATTGTCCTCATTTTGGCTGGGATAGAGTTGTCTTCCTAGTAGCTGGCATAGTGCTGTGTTTTGTGGATAACATGTGGATGTTTTCAGTTGTTACTAAGGAGTGTTTATGCTAGGTCAAGGATTTTTCAGCTTCTCATGCCCAGCCAGCAAGAAGGCTGGAGAAGCACAAGAATTTGGGAGGGGACACAGCCAGGACAGCTGACCCAAACTAGCCAATGGGGTATTTATTCCATACCATGTGATGTCATGCCCAATATATAAACTGGGGGGAGTTGGCCAGGGTGGGGTCAATTGCTCCTTGGGAACTAACTGGGCATTGGTTGGTGAGTAATTGCATTGTGTGTAACTTGTTTTGTGTATTCTAATTATTTTATTATTGTCATCATTATTATTTTCTTCCTTTCTGTCCTATTAAACTGCTCTTATCTCAAGCCATGAGTTTTACTTTTTTTCTGCAATTCTCTCCCCCATCTCCCAGGGTGGTAGGAATGAGTGAGCAGCTACTTAGTTGCTGGCTGGGGTTAAACCACGACACTCATACTTCTTTAATTCTGTTTTTCACCTACTACATCCAAGAACACTTCCCTGCCATAGAGCTACTAGTCACAAGGCTATCTTAATTATGTTAATCATTCTCTCCCAGCTAATACAATTAACTATAATTAGCTGATCCCTTTCCTCCTATGCTTTGTTCCCCCCAGGGGATTAGGAGTTATTAAAGGAGATGAATACCCAGTCCCTGTCTCAGGATCCTCTCCCAGGAGGAGCCCCAGGGCAGAAAGGCAGGAGATGCATCGCCCACGCTCTTGCCTGCCCCAGCCTGAATAAGCAGCAGAAGACCCTTGACTGAAAATGCGTGTTCCATTATAATCACCTTCCATGGAGAATGGAAGTTATGGCATGGCAGTTTGCTTAATCATTAAAGAATATTTTAAGTCTGCTGTGGATTTTCCTGGAGGACTAAGATGGTGTTTGTCGTTCGCGCTACTGCAGAGGCACATGCTGTAGTTACCACCACACAGTTCTTTCTTTTCCTATTTATAATGGAGTTGAAACTACCCCTTACACATATGGAGCTGATTGCCTGCTGCCTGGCATGCAGCGTAGTTGTGTACAGTTAGATGAGTCACAAAACTGCAGTCATTTCCAGTAAATGAGTTGCAGAGGAATCATGTCCCATCTGGCATTATCGTTCAGAGGCCATTTTGCATCGTAGCTGCTAGTGACCGCATCGCTAAAGCAATCGTCAGAGATCTCGTCTGATATTTCTCTATAAGTACCGTCATCGCCCATTGCATAGGCACCAATATTTCTCACCGGCTAGAGGTTCCAAGTGTTTTGCACAGGCTTTTTGATGCAGAAGGTGTGTGTAAGAAAGATCTACAGAGGATGCCAGTGTATTTAAAAAAAGATATTGAGAAGGTAATTTGGCTACTCGGAATGACCTGGAAATAAATGATGCAGCAGCACAATAATGCTTTTCGAAAGCCTGGTATAATGGAACAAAGAAAACAGGTGAACGTCTCTCAAAAGCATGCTTATCGCCACCGAACAGAGATACCTGCAACTTGCTGACAAATAGAAGAAAATCAGTGAGAGTACTATTAAAAAGGGAAATGTAAACCAGTAAATGTAAAAAAAATACATATGTCAGGAGCAATCCTCAATTAGCAGGGATAACGGTAGATGACAGAATAGCCTGTTCCAGTTTAAGCTCCTCAGGCTGTTACTGATACTATTCCTTATTTCTTGCCATTTTTAGACTCAGTGCAAGTGCATTTAGACTGAGTGGATGTACAGATGATCAGAGGAGGTATAGTGATATGCTGCCAGATTTGAAAGTGTACATCTGCTTACCTCATCCTGAGTCATATTCTTTGCATACTTTACCATTCCAATAATTTTCACTGTTGTGACTGTAAATTCAGGCTGCTGACAGTGAAAATTGTAAATGGCCATGCTCCAGGGACAGAGAAACTACTCATACAGCTCAGCCTCAGGGAGGAATTTCAAATTGAAATCACAAACTGATTTGAATACCTCCTGCCATAATTCATTTGTGTATTTAATGACAATAAAGCAGATGCATGTGACCACTGTGAATGTGGCTGCAGGGAGAAGTGACAGTTTCAGGTCCATAGTTTACATGTTCCAAGGCATACGTATTGCAAATTTAAGCGTTTCTTCTCATAGACAGCTTTACAGTATTGGGGGGAGCGGGGAGGGCGAAGGTATGTAGAGTGAGAACACAGCAAGACATGGAAAAGATCAGCAAATCATGCAGTGGTAAGGGTGAGTCAAGCAGAGTTATACCTCTGAGATTGCCTAGAGATTAATTAAGAGCCTAGAACAATTGCTGAATATATGTATGTATATATTTCTGTGTTGTGCTCAAGATCTTTTCTTGGCAAAGAGGAAACACTTTATATGTAAAGCCAAGAATTTATTGCTGATATAATTGATGCCTTAACAGTCTAATCCAAGAATCATTAATAATCCAGATCTATTTATTACAGAAAAAGAAAGAATCCTCCTATACAGGAAAAGTCTCAATAATAATACAGCTAAAAATAGTTACGCACACACACTTAGCTTCTACCCTTTTCCTGCTGTACTGCTCACCCTTCCACTGCTCCCCTGGATCTTAATGGTAGTGGTTTCATTCTGGTGGTGGTGGTAGGCTATACTTTTTTCTCTGAACTACTGCTTTATACTATCCATACAAAACCGTGGTACCGTAAGCAGAAGTAAAACTAATTAGCCATAGCCACTTATAAGGAGACAAAGCTGCAGGCAGGTTGGGAAAGGTTTACATATTACAGGGCTAAAGGGTTACAGTGTGTGATATAAAGATGTTCATTAATGCTTTTATACTATGTGTATAGATACATGTAAGCCTTTGTGTATATACATATATCTATATCTATACACACATATATTTATATTAACATTGTTTCTTACATTACATTTTTTGCATCCTTGCAAATGAATGCTTTTGGAAGATCAAGACACAAAGTTTTACATTCACATTTTTTTACATGGTGTCAGTGTGACAAGCATATTCCAGAAAAGCGTTCCTGCCACGTGTCTATGGGGAAATTACCCCTTGTTCCAAATTCTTGACACGGAAGTTGTAATTGCTGGGGTTTCAGTGCATATTGGTTGAATTGTCACAAGCGGTCCTAATGGAATCCACATTAGTATTAATGGATTCTAGCTCATAGCACATGATAGACCACTTCTGAATTTGGCTGAAAATATTTTTATCTAATCTGTAAATCTAATTTATCCTGAAGATCAAAGTACATTAATCTTAACTTCCTCAGAAAACATACATACACAGATGGAATTTAGAAATAAAAGTTCAATTCACATTTTACCTTTTTAATATCTGGGAAATGAATCTACTGTAAGGGACAGTGAAGTTTCAGTATGACTTACTGTTTTCACTGCCAGCCAAAAATACTGTGACACAATGAAAACAGAATTTAGCATTAAAGCACGGCCTTGTTATACAGCAGGGTATGCTGGAAGTGTCAGAGCCTTTGAGCATCACCATGATTAGTGATACAGAAGAGAACAGTAACAAGCTGAGTCATAAATGGGACACCTGTGGGCGGGTGGAAGTTACTCAGAGATTAGGGGCACAGGGGACATGCAGGAAGAAAGAAATACTAGAGTGGAAGAAAAAGTGGAAATAACTTAGTTTAACGAAGTAAATCTGGAAGCAGGGGGAGTCAGGACTTTACAGAACTGCAAAAAGTAGCCCAGGAGAAATGACTTACAACAGATGCGTCAGAACAGAAGGAGCGTGCGGAGAAGGCACGTCTCCTCTAATACAAGGCTACAGACACAGATCTTTCGCCTTTCCATTTGTGCCCTCCAAAGAAGTACCTTTGCTCTCAGGTTTGTCTCCAGCAATATGAACACTCCTAGGCCTTCTTTCAGATGAAAGGAGCCAGTTTAGCAAAAAGTACTCATTAAAATGTCTAAAGCTAATCTGGCTGCTTTAGACTGTAGAAATACATTCATAAAACATTTCTAGAAGTAGTGGAGGCAGCTGATTGAAGGAGGCAGTAGGAACCAGCACACACGAGGCTGAAGAGCTGCCAGAAGGGAATGCATTTGTCAATGACTGGCTTCAGAAAGTTTTCCTGGTGCCAAGGGTAGAGGAGACTTCTGCTATGCAGTACTGTCCTCTGGGTAGCTAACTACATACCCATCCCCGGAGAACAAGAACTATATGAAAATCGATGTTGAATAAAGGGAAAGAGTAAAAAGGAAGAAGAAACAAACAAACAAAATCCCCCAAACAATTAAAAAAACCCAAAAAAAAAAAAAAAAAAAAAAAAAAAAAAAAAGAAAGAGACAAAAGGTATCAGCAATTCTACTCTGTAAGGATATCAGACCACTACTAGGAAGTGTGGAAAATCCTCATCTATATACAGGCATGTACAGAGCTTTACCAGTGGAAATGAATCATTCTATGAACAATGAAAATAGGGAAGGCTGCAATGGATAGTAATGTGGATCTCCTGACATATAGAAAATGTTAAGAATAGGCTGCGACTTTTGCATCCATACAGGTGCTCGCAGGACTCTACCTCTTTTGTCAATTTTATTTGAAATTAGAGAGCTAAGGGGAAAAACTCACTAAAGAACACATCGTTGTAACTCTACGTAAATGCCTGTATTCACTGGAAAAATTAGACTGTGATAGCAGTATGAATGCTTATGCATGGATGAGTATGGCACATCTATATGTATAGATATATACATATATCCACATATAGGAATATTCAAAAATATCCACATATAAATATGCATATGTATAGCATTGCATAGTTTATATACTTAATTTTAATATCATAGAGTTTTATTCAGTACCTTCAGGCTCAAATATCAATGCTTACAAAATACTCTAAATCTTCAACTGCTACAGCAGTGCTGAGTATTCTGGAGAAATGTTTTGTATGAAGAAACATTATAAGAAAAATTATTTAACATATTTTATTCTGTTCTATTAGATAAGAAATTAATAAAAGTGGTTGATGGAACCTAAAGTAATTAATCGACATTCTTACTCTTTCCCTCTTCATTGGGACTCTTGTGATCTATCTTTCTGCTTAGCTCTGTTTGTGCTATGTCTTCTGTAAACAAGATTTATAAGAGTCTATAACTTGCAACATTTCTTGAGGCAGAGGATGCAATGAGTGAGTATTTGTACATAGAGCAAGTCTTCAGCTGTAATCCTAGCTGAAGGAAACGGATAACCCGTTAAGAAATCTCCTGTACTGAGGTCCTTGGAAGAGGAGGATCAGGTTGGGGAACGTTTAAACAAACCGGACAGACATAAATCCATGGCCATGATGGGATGCTCCTACAAGTGCTGAGGGAACTTGCCAAGGTCATTGCAAAGCTACTCCTGATTGTCGTTGTTTTCAGAAAGCTGCAGTGTCTTCCATTTATTCTTGTTTTCAAAACTCTGGAATTCATGTGGGAAGTCAAAACACTGTAAATAATTGTGAATAACTATGAATTAGGTAAGCTTTAGGACAAAAGTCATCATATAGAAATCTCACTCTCCCAGGAAGAAGAAAAGAGGCAGTAAAGGAGAAAGTCCAACTCACATGTAAACCACCCTGAGTGTCACTGGTTAAACTAATATGTATCATCCACGCAAATACAGATGCATATTCCTTGTCGCAAAGCACCATATTGATTTCTTTGGTTTTACTGTAGTACATAGGCATATCTTTATACATCTTTCACGCAAAATTGGGACTGAATCTTCTCCCACAAATATCTGAATTAGTTTTAGTCCTCTGTATTTTGTTTCTTAATGACAAAGTTGTTATTTTATTTCATTGTATTATACCAGTTTGTATTTCTCTTCAGACAATAAAAAAAAAAAAATCAGTGTGGTGATCTCAACTTATAGATTTTGGTTTTAGCTTCTGGCGATCTAAGAAATTCTCTCCTCCCACTCATTATTAGGACAGCTGGCAAGTGCTGCATGCAGCATTTTTTGAAATAGCTTCCAGGTAGAAGCACTTGCAGCTGGAGATGGGACGGAGACTGCTTACCCCTTAAAATTATCTCTCCAGTTGTTATGACACAGTTCAAGTTTATTGAGTTGTGTCCCCAGTTTTGCTTTGATCAGGGAATGATTCTGAAGCTTTTAACTGGTCTAATTTTCCTTTGCTTTACCCAGCTACATTCTGCTATACTCTATCCACTAATAATCTTATCATTCTTTCTGTTTTATTGTGGCAGCTGACTGCAGACAAACAAATTAAATTAAAATGCAGCATGTATAAATTACTTATAGTCATTACTTTAGTACATACTTAAATAATTAATAATGATTCCAAACAGTAATTTAAAATCCTAAATAATGTATGACAATTTCCTTATAGTGTGAACTCATAATGTAACATTTCTTCAGCATTTCTGTTTTCAAACTCATCAGCATGCTTAAGGTTCAGCATGTAATTTGCTGAATCATAGCTTTTGAACGCGCTCTGCTCTCTCTTTTCATTTTTCTCTTTCTCATCCACACACATGGAATATGATCTCATCAAAGAAATATAAGACCAGTCCTTCTGTATGTGAAAGAAAACTTGTAGATAAACAGGAGAAACAACAAAGTTACTTCATGGTGAAATGTAAGCCATGCTAGCATATTACATAGAACTGCCTAGTTGCTGCTACCTTATAATGCACTGTTTTATCTAATTTGTGGATTTTTGTTTCAAATGTTAAAAATTTGATATTATTATTATTAAAAGTTATTAAAAAAAGAAAAAGCTGGTGATGGTCTTGACAGAAGAGACAGATAGGATATTTCTGTATTACTTATAGTGGTCTGGAATACTGGTGCAGCATATGTGTTCTGGAAATTAGATATAGGACTCTAAGGATAATTGAAGAATCAGCTACTGTTAATCCTTTAATTATTGTCTTGATGAGAGAACAGCAATGCAAGTTAATTTGCAGAAGTAAGGTTATTTGTGGATTAGAAGATGACCAAGAGATTATGACCATCAATATATTTAAATTCCATGTATTGGTGAACTGCTTTACATATATATTTGTATATTTGGTTTTTTGATTTAGTGAAATGGTACCTGAAAAGCAAAAATTCTCTGGGTTTGGCTATCTGAATTCTTATCATATGCATTTAAGAATAAGTGAACTGAATCAAACCAGGTCTCAGAATTTGCACAGAACAATTGTGCAAATTTTCTGAATCGGGGTCTTTAAATACAAGTGCTAGAGGTCACAGGAAGAGCTTTATGCATCAGTACAGCACAAGTACCTTTGCCCCAAGCACTGGTTTTGATAACCACAAAAGACATTTTTCTTGCTATACTACCAAAGGTTCAGGTGAGTCAGCAGGCACTTAGTGCGCTAATTAGAACTCACCATCAAGGGAATGCAAAGATCGTGACTGGAGGACCCTCATCTCCAGGGCTTACCTCATGATTGACGTTTCCTATACAGGTAAGTGTGTCCTCTGCATCTTTGCTTCAAAAAAATTTTAGCTAGACGCTGCAGAAACCAACAAAGGCTCTAGAGAGTTATGCTAGGTGAACAGCTGAAGGAGTATTGCACCAGAATGGCTTCTCAGAAGTGACTGAAATTCACACCTTCAAAATAAATATTTGCAAACACTTCAAAATTTAAAGTAGCAACACTTATTCTGAAAATGGACATTAAAAAGTATATCTTCTTTTCAGGCAACTCTACTGATCAGCATGTCAAAATCTGTATATGGCAAAATTTTCATTGATCTTGGATATTTTAAAAAAACTTCAAAATAATTAATACCTGACTTGTCCATGCTCTGCTGTTTGACTTGTTAATATTAAAAGGTACTACTCTATTTTCAATACCTCTCATGTTTACAGCCTCTTCATTTACAGAAGAAATGCTGTATAAATTAATTCCATAGAATTTCCTAGAAGTTAGACATTTGAAGTCTGTTAGAAAAAGGTGGAGAGACAAGTGATCTTCGCTGAAGATTGCCGGTATCAAACTCCCTCTACCTTGAAGCTGTTCATTTATTTGCTTCTACTATGATTTTACAAGGCAACGAAAAAATCTCTCAAATTTACTTTAAAATTTTCCCTAGGAACTGCTGCCTTTCAACTCAGTGTCACAAGTCAACTTGATGAACCTTCTGTTACAAAAAAAGAGAGACTCTACTCATTAAACTAGTGCTTTAAACTGCCTAATTATTTTCTTACTTTTTATTATATTGGGGTTTGGAAAAGCAAATTATGTACTATTATGATGAAGTTTTTGATCTATAATTCTACAGCAAGTGTCTAGACTTAAATACTTCGGTCGAAAGGGAGCAATAATCTTAATGACCTTCATTCTGAAAAGCTTTCCTGAAAGGACTGTATGTTGAATATGTTAGACCCTTGAAATTATTGATGTTTTCTAAATATTGTCAAGGTAGAAAGTTAAAAGAATGAGAGCTTGGGGGCATTCCTTAAATACTATTTGTCAGCTGTAAAGAACAGCTTTCAGGATTTTATAATCAGGTATATCCATTGACCCACATACCTGAGTAACTCTAATCTTAGAAAGGGTGATTGGTAGAGGTGAGGAAAGAGGAGCCTCAAAGAACTGCTACGACAGAATGGTAAATGGGATTGTAGAAGGAAGAGAAACAGTGCATACAATACTCTGGAAATACTGCAGTTGCCAACAATAATTCAGTTTCACTCAGTGATTTCTCGAATTATGGAATCAGTGCTCCAGCTCTGAGTCTGGAGAATTTTCCTAAGAGAATATTAAAAAAAAGAACTTGGCAACTAACTTACGACTTAGAACTAAGCTGGCTGTCTGAATGTGAAAATCCAGTTAAAATTACAGTGAGGGCCCAGACCACAGGTGTTTTTCAACTTAAGCCTCTGCGGCTTTAGCATTTACATAACACACCTACAGGTCTCCCAACACCGACAGTGTTGGCCATCTCACGAGACCGAGTTGTTATTTTCTGCTGGTGACAGAAGTCTCACCTAGGAGTATGCATGCTGATTTCCTTTCTGCTGTAACCTGGCCCTGATTCGTACCAGTGGGGTGGTGGTGGGCTTCACATCTCTTGCTGAAACCATGTCACTACGATTAATTTGTCCAACAAGAGGAAACCTGCAGAGGGAGCAGGAGTGTGCGCCCTGGAAATACTGAGTTCTGGAACAAGGAGGTTGCATACCTACAGCAATTTTAAATTCCTTTACAATAGACAGCTTAGGCATTTCAGAACCTAAATCTTGTGGTTGGAACCAGCTCCAAAACCTCTTTTACAAGAGTTGCTGCAGCAAAGCGACATTTTTTAAAGTTTGCTGTTGTAAATGTCTTTGTAAGAAATGAAAACATTAGATGGTGTCAGCAGCCTTCTCTCATCTCCACTATTTTGTGGATCTTCCTACACAGTGAAAAGTTCACACACCCCTGTGAGTCACAAGCAGAGAAAAGTTAATCTCGAAAAATCTCCAGATAAGGTCTTCATCCTTGCTTATTAAAGCCATCTGTGTGCTTTTCATAGAAGTGTGATCCTAGATGCAACTGGACCTTGACAAAGCCTGTAAGATCCTTACGGGCGGGGGAGCCAGGACCTGAGGGTGGCAGCAGGGCAGGAACACCAACAAGGATTGCCAGCTTGCAGGTGCTGAGCACCATGAGGTTCAGGGATGGTGATCAGGGCCAGCCAGGATCCAGTGATTGCCAAGCAAGTCCATACCGAGGACAAGCTGGACAGTCACGGCAGCAGATTAAGAATCAGATCACCGAGAACAAGCAAAACTGCAAAATAACTCGGGCAAGGAGCAAGGACAACTGGACCACTAAATCATACAAATACTTATGACTCACCTTCCCTGTATGCATTTAATTCTGGAGAGTGATGAAGCAGAAAATAATAGGATGAATAAATAATAAATAATAAAACTAAAATATTAACTTATAATTATTAATATATGTTAATAATTAATAACGATTCATACTGTTAGTATGGTAATAGTAGAAATAAAATAATAGAGAAATAATAACGTGCCCCAAACTGGCAATCCCACGTTGTTTTCAAAGTAACTTTTGCCATAATTAACTTTATTGTCATTTAGGAAAGCTGATCTCAAGTCTACATTTCAGTCTTTATGTTACTCACAGCTAGATTTGTGTAGTGATTTTAATTATTCATAATCATGAATCATCACTTATGCAAACAAGTTTTTAAGCCTGTGGTTCCTTTGGGCACTTCTTGTAATGCCTTCTCTGAAAATGCGTAATTTACTATCGATGCCTTAAGGCTGGCTTATTTTTATTTCTGTAGCCAAACTGTATAGTCTGATGACCTAATTGGATAACTGATAAGTAAGAATAAAACTTGAGTAAAGAACAACCAATATGCAGAGTCATGCAAATTTTGTATGTTCTCCTTTCCAAGTTTATGTAACAACAATTGTTTTAGAGATAACTATAAAAAAACCTAATTGTCAAGGATTTTTGAAGAAAACGTGCTTTATGAAGTGATGCTTTCAGTCCTTTTACTTGGCATTCCTTTTCTTCTCCATGCAAAGACAGCAATGGTTTAATTGCATTAATCAAATTATCACAAATTAGTGTAATTTTAGCACTCAGTATACTTTGCTGTGCACCTGATTTCTATGACCCAAGGTCTTTAGTACTTTAGCTAGAGTACTTTTGTCACCTGAAGTGTTGACATTTCTGCTACTAATTGGTTTTCATCTTTACTTCCCCTGAAGTACTTAAGAAAGGAACTGTATCATCCATCTCTAAGTAGTGAGGAAATATTTCACCATTAAGCTCTATTAAATTTCTAGCTCCTTCTTTAGTATTTCCTCTTTACCACCTGCTTGGCTTCATATTGTTTGTTCTCTTTGCCTCTTAATTTAAGCTTGCTAATCATCTGTTAATGCAGTTTCAATGAAACATCCCTTGCATGAAACCTCATCAGCTACTTCATTACCAAATCTTACTGAAGTCACTCCACCTATTACCACCGGGCCAAATTTCCATTATGTTTTGTCATTGAGAATGGGGGCAAGGAGACATTAAGTTACATAAACACTAATAGGAAATAGAAAAAAATAATTTAATTTAACTTAACCTTGGTACAATAAATAAATGTTTCACCACTTTAAAAAATAGACTTCAGCTTAAATTACGCTTAATAAAGGCTTCTGTTTACTTGCCAGTGTAGCTGGATATGATGTTCAGCTACTATTAATGCATGCAGCAGCCAAACCAAGTACGTGTAATGAAGTATTCAGAAGGACTAACCACTCAAAACATTTTCTGGCATTAGAGGATATAAGACAAATATGCAATTTAGTTATTATAACACTTACTAACATTTTAGATCTTGGGTTAATGGTTATTTGATCTTCTCATCTTACACTGAGGCAGGAAATAAGCGTCCTATACTGAAAAGGCAACACATCATGGGGTTGGCATATAAAAGTGTCAATTTTAGAGTTCTGTAATTCTCCCTGTATAAGACTGTATTTTTTCTTATAGGTATAGCTAAGTCCTTAGAACAGCTGTGAGCCTACTCTTATTTAAAGATAAAATTTGCACTGCAGGTGTTAAATAGTAGTCCAAAGAAAGTTTCATGGGCTTTGTAACATTTTAAAGAGATATATTTTCTCCTTCCTTGAAGTTATTAATTATAATATGATCATGTATTGTACACTAATGGACATACTCTCCAAGAAATGCAACTGGAACACTAAGCAATAATGAAAAGTGATGTGAGTACAAGAGCTTAGCCTTTACAATCTAATCCATGCCTTGCAGGAAGGAACTACAGTTAACACAAGATTTAATCTCTAAATAACTTATTGCTCATGAAGGCTGTCAACAGATTGCCGTGGTGAGTGGATCCATTTGGTTGCTTCCGCTGCAGAAGCTGAGCAAGCTTTCCATATTGCACCTTTCCAGTGTGTTTATCCCACTCCAGAAGCGGGGACACCCAGCGGAGTAGAGGGAAGTTCAATTTCCATGGCAGGAGCAGTTTTGGCCCCTTCTTTTTAGCATACTGGTAAGCGTAAAATCTCTGTGAGGTTGTGGTGTCAGCATTGAAACCCACTGCATTCCTCAACATGACAGTAAAGGAACCGAATATTTCTTTAAATATCTGCTGAGAGGAGCAAGTTTTCCTTAGAGAAGGACCGGTGTAGAAAAATTCCATAAACCAAAGGTAATGAAATATCTCATATTCATAAATTTCAAAATGATTGCTTAGACTATAGGGCCAGAATTGAACTTCAAGTCATTCTAATCTGATATCATATGTAATTTCGACTGTAGAACTTTTTTATTTTTCTTGTATGAAGTTCAGCAGCTTCTAAATGCAAAGCCTGTAACCCTACATGTTCAGAATTCATATAAAATATGTATTTGTTTGAGTTCTGTATAAGATTGATGTGTAAACTGTAGTTCTTATGTGGTCTATATAGTTGTCATGCATATATTTACTCAGATGGGGATCTACAACGTCATCCTCCATCAAGACAAATAGTCTTGAGTTGCAAGCTGGAGAATTTCTCTCTTCACTCTAGTTTGTTCTGACTCATTCAAATATGACTTTGAGTCATTAATTTTGTTCTGCTTTTCTCAACTAGATCAATAAGTCCTTTAGCACACAAACATTTTCATATGGTGAAGAAGACTTGCTCCATCTCTGCAAGGCCTTAGAGCTAAATGAATAGAGCTTCTAAAATCTATCTTTACAATAAGGCATTTTTTGTAGCCCTTTAATTTGTGGTTCTTTTCTTCTTATTCTCCATTGCTTTCTAAATAGGATTCTCATAACTGAATTTCATTATTCCATTTTTGTCCCATCAATGTTTTTTTAAAAATGTAAAAATAACTTTCCCCTTTATTATGGTTCTGTTTATACTTCGGAACACCTTATACCCTTGACTGGTCTGTGTTCTTGCTGTGCCATATCCACGCTGCAGATCAGTATTGTGTCCTCCTCTATGAATTATATTGGAAATAATTTTTTTTTAATTTACTTCTACATCAGTAGTTCAGAATTTAAAATAATGTCAAAATTATTGTTAACACTTAATGAAGCTCCTTAGATATATCCAATTTGTTGATTCCTACTGAACACTACTTTTTACTGTCTGCCAGTTAGTTCTTAAACCCTTTTTCAAGGAATTGTGAAAATTACGTGGTAATTTTTTAAGTCTGTGCAACTTTGAGTCATGCCTTTGTAACATCTAAGTGTATTACATCTGCAGTTACCTTCGTCAGCCAAACTTGTAATCTCATCAAAAACTGAAATCAATTTTGTTTGATAAGACCTGTCCTCCATAACATGATATTGATTACATTTATATTCCTCTTAATTTAATTATGTATTGATTGAATCACATGTCAGCTTTCCATTCTTTTGCTCAAGGAAGAATGGTAATCAATCTATACTTTAGCTGGGTCCTCCTGCTGCCTCCATTGGCACACTATTAACTCTCTTATCTTCAGAAATGACACTTCTATTCTATTATTGATTAACAATAAATAGCAGGAAGCTGGGAGGAACCCCAGCCAAATCTTTAAGACTCTTGGGTTCATTCAGGTTATCCAGACCTGTTCATTTAAGAGGGTCTTTACAAAGAGAGGAAACAAATGTGAAGAGTGCCACTCAGATTACAGGTTTCCCTTGCTTAAACAATGTGATATTAGGGGCTTTGGTCAGGTTCCCCTCCTTCAAAGAAAACAGCAGGTTTATGAACAAAGCATGATCACAGGATCTCTGTTACCTTGAGCACAGCAGGCATTTCCAATGTTCAGAGTCTCTAGGCATGTGTTTCCAGCTGGTCTCAGCTCTCCATTTTACTTTCCTTTGAGGGACACACTACAAATGCTTCTCTAGAGTATGTGTTTTCTATTTCTGTTGCACAGAAATGCATTTGAAACCCCTACAGTGTTCAAAACCCTGTTATTGACAACGTGAATTATTTTCTCTAGATCGTTCTTGCTCAGATCGTCCTGTGACCAATGCTTCGGATGGGGCCTCCAATGTTCTGGCCAGCTGACTCCACGATGGAGCAAAACTTCCTCTGCCAGGTTGGCTGTATGAAAAGTAATACCTCTTCCCAGCGGTTCTTGGTCTGTTATCACTGAGAGAGAAAAACAGAAAGAGGAGGGGAGACAGAGAGAGTGAGAGACTGTGTCGTTGGTTCGATCTGAAAGAGTTTAGGAGATCTGCTTTCTTTCTGTACAGACTCTGCCTACTCTTCCATCGTATCTCCCTAGTACTCTTAATATCCCCAGTTTATTCAGACTCTTTCCCCATTTTATCACTGTAGTCATCACCACAGTAAAAAACTCTACTGGTGGTAGAGGAACTGTTATGTCCTGAAGGCAGCCAAGCATATCTGAGGGAGAAAGGCTCAAAAGTCAACAGGAGCAACAAAGCTGTCTATGAGTGTCATATCCGATACGTTAAAAAAGTGTGGGTTTATGAATAAACCAGTATGCACCCGAGGATGCAACTATCTATTCTACATTAGAAATGTGTCTATCCATCACTTATTCTTCTGTATGTCACTATAAGGAATGTTATCTATCCCATCAAGGGAACGATAATATATCACTTTTCCATCTGAAGAATTTGCAGCAGATCACCTCTCATCCAGCCTGAGCAAAAAGATACTTAAAGTTACTAGCAAAAAACCTGAAACTGGTAGTGTAAATGAAGTGAGGAGGCAAATGGAGTGCCCTAAAACAGTGGAAGTGGAAGATGGCAAGTTTTGACTGCACAGTGATAGTGTTGAACTACCTAAAACATTTTAAACCTATCAAGACAAAAATCTTCCGGAAGTATCCTTGTGAAATCAATAGGAAAAAAAAAATAATCGGACATGAAATTAGTTCCAGAAAATTAGTTTTTGAAGATTCATTAGAAATAGATAGGTCAGTATTCTTCTAGCTACAGTTCTACAGAGTTGTCACAATACTGTGGGTTTTCAGGTTTGAAAATCAGTTAAGGCGAATATTGGAATTTCTGCTTAGTGTTTGTACCCATCAGAACTCCACTTGGTGGTGATCACCCATTTAGCAATTGCATTACAAATGGTACTAACACTAAGAAAACAAAAA
Source organism: Haliaeetus leucocephalus (assembly GCF_000737465.1). Taxonomy (NCBI): domain Eukaryota; kingdom Metazoa; phylum Chordata; class Aves; order Accipitriformes; family Accipitridae; genus Haliaeetus; species Haliaeetus leucocephalus. The sequence goes on from NW_010972753.1 coordinate 3,728,844, forward strand.
CCTCCAACATCCGAAACATGCAGTCCTTCTGGGAAAAGACATATTTTAGCCCTAAGAGTACCCATGCTTTTTAAGTTTCACCATTGCGTTAATCCTTCATTTCTATGTCACATTAAAAAACATTCTCTTCATGTCTGTTTTTAAAAACCAGTTGGTGTGAAAGCTTAAGTTTACTAAGTACTTTCCTGCCCCAAGAATCATTGATTACCCTCCAAATCTTATGTTATTCTAGAAAGCAGTGCATGTATCATCTAGCTGAGGAAAATAGTAAAATTTATATGTGCTCCAGGCATACTGCTTAGTTTTCTATCGTAATGAAATAAGAAAGTGTGAGCCACTGAAATTAATTCTTCCATCAGGATTATTGTGTGGTTCACAGCTCTGAATACAAATAGATGTGAGATCAATAAGCTTTTACCATTTATAGCCCTTAAAATCTATATCCAAATGTCAGAAATCAGAGTGTAATACCATGGAATAAAACTGCTCAGTAAGAAACATGCTGAGCTGGGGACAGTATCTGAAGAGCAAAGGAAGTCAGCCCAAATGTCTGGTAATATAACATTAACAAAAATAAGAATTCTTTAGCTCTGATAGGGCCACTTCAGAGGCTTTCTTGATGAGCAAGGAGACTTTTGCCAATGTTTTACTTGCCTTTCAGGGTGACCCCGATTGACTAGATGCGATCATGCTCTCGGGCTAACAAAATTGTCCTATCAACTGCTCCTGGCTCCCAGCTCCCATTAAATTCATAATGCAGAGGAAGACCCTGCTCCTGACAGAATTTTGCTGTGTGAGAGGAGCTCGCAGCTCCTGGTATGTGGGAACTCCGTAGGGACTGGGAGCCACCAGGCCATGAAGATGCCCTTGGCCACAGTCCTTGTATTTTGGAACCACATCTTAGAGGTCCCCTGTGCTTTGAGCAAAGAAAAATGTTAATTTACACACTGAGTGGGAGGACAGAAAAGATGATACAAATTAAATTAGAATGGAACTAAAATGGAGCCTTAGAAAAGAAAGCATTAAGTGAAGAAAGAAGCACTACTTCAGGTGCAATCTTGTGAAGCTGAGTGATTCAATGCCTCAGAAGTTTAAATGAATGAGAAATGCAGGTGGATTTTAAAATGGACTAAATGAGTATCAATTGGTTTTGTATCAATTGCTTTTGAGAATTACATAAGCTGAGCAACCTAATAATATCTCATATTTGAGGAAAGACAACTTATTTACTTGCTGAGACAAATAAAAGAACAATTTTATGCCATGTTTAGGGGTGTGCAATTAACTGGGATGCTTTTGACACCTTTCTTTAATGCAGCAAGTATTGGTTCTTATAATACAATACTCAGCCTCATTTAAGGAATTCTCTGCCATTTCTTGTGAGGCACCACAACTGCAATTTACTTCTCAGAGTTTGTCTTGATGACACAGTTAATCTTTTTTTCACTCCTAATTTGGGATCCATCCACATCTAAGAACCCTAGAGTGAAGTAGAGCTATTTTCTTTCCTTCGTGAGTTCACTGGGGAATGTACATACCAGCTCAAACTATCACAAGTCATCAAGTGGCTAAAATTGAATATATATATATTTTTTTAACTTATTGCTATTCAGAAAGTTCTTAAACTGCATCACAATGCATTCAGACATTTCCATGGCTTTTCATGCCGTGATCCTTCACTTCCTCTGTGGGGACGATTTCCCGCTGTGCCTTTGTCTCCTGATGTTTTTTAGAGGTGGCTATTCTAGCACTTCTCGAAGTGTTGGAAAAGGGCCAGCATTTTGAACAAAACAGTTAAAACTACAAATAATCATATTGCCAAAAGTAAATTAATGAGAAACTAGTTCCTTTCACATCTTAAACAACCAATTGTTTTCTGATTTGAATGCATTTTTGTCAGGTTAACAGAATCTCTTTAAAGTTCCTTTTCATTTTTGGAGTAGCCCTTTGATTTGAATTACAGACTGCATATCTTATTACAGGGGCAATATTTGTTTTCTTTGTTATTAATCATTACCCAAATTCTTTGTCAGATGTTTAAAACAATATGTATTTCCTCTAATCTCTGAATACAAGTTAAACATATTTATTTATTAACTGGTAGGCTGCATCCAATAATGAGGTAGCTCCATCTGCTTCAGGCTTGGGTAGACTTACGGTTGTCATCTGTGACAGCTCAATTCTGTCTGCTGATTGCTTTAGAATTTTGCAGCAATGCAGTTTCGTCCTTCCATTTTCCTTAACAAGGTTCAGAGAATTTGTAATTACTGATGGGCTCTGCCCTCTCTGTCTTTTTTGTAATGTGCTGAGCTCATATAAAGGCTAAAAATAAAGAGAACCACGACACCGTGTTTATAAGCATTCTTCCCCTACATAATGATTAGTATATTTGCTTTGATTTTTTTTTTTAATCTCTTTAATTCTGCAAGGACCTTGCCTGTTCTATCAATTAATGTTTTGAAATTGATAACCTGTGAATGTGTGAGGAACACCCTTTAACCCAACAGGACTAAAGCTGCTGTAATTAGACTAGCTGGGGAAAGCCAGAAATTTGAATGAAACTCTTTCATTTTCTAAACCACAAAGTTCAGTCAGGTTGTATCCTGTAGATCCCCCACTGTTTGGGACTTGACAAGCTACATCTCTTGTTGAAGAGACTTCTTCAAAGGCAGTGGCAAATTTCTCATCTTCAGGTGCACAATCAACATAAAACCAATTCTAGAAAAAGAGGAAAATACGTTAGATATAGAAATGAGGTCACTGAGCTGGTTCCAGCATGGCTTTACATCTCAGCAATGTGGCCACAGAAGATTAAGCACCAAATCACACCTCATAATTCTTTACCAGTGTCACCGTATCATTTTATTAATTCATCGTATAAGAGATAATTTTAAATGAATTTCTTTTTCAGCTTTTGTGCAAATGCCAGAGAAAAATAAAAGATGACCTTGAAACTCATTGAAACTCATGGTTAGAGACTCAGGCCAAGTTAGAAAAAGAGCTTTCTCAGTACTTTTTGCATGCAACCTAATACAGTGGGATTTATAGATTATTTTCTGAAAAAAACCACAATTGTCAGGGGTTTATGTTATTCTTAGGTTTTCTACACACCTAATCATTGGACAGAACATATTTAATATTCAGTTCCAAAAGAACTATGACTTAAACAGTTAAGGAACTCCACGGGAACTCTAAATAAATGATAGAATACTTTGTATATTAGGCTTCTTCTCAGAATTCCTCCAAAACATCAAAAATTCTTTATTGTTTTTCAGGGGTGGTCAAAAGGGGGACTTTACAGAATGCTTACAGCTCTTTTTCTATTAAATCCAATGTTTCTTTCCCATATGAAGTTTCACAGTTTAGCTGTGTGTATTTTCTTATTCCTTTAAGGGTATGTGCAAAGGCACATTTGATTGTATGAAATCATCCGGGATAAAAAATCTAAACTCTCTGATAGGATTAACTTCATGAAATGCCTGTGGTGAAAATCTTTATCAATACAAATTGTCAAACTCAATCACAGCACTTATCCTTAACCTTACCTGGATTTCAGGAAAATTTCTTACAAAAGTGAAGAATTTAAGCACACAGTCCACCTGTTTTTCATGTCTTTATGCTTCCATTTATTCTAGTAGTATTAACACTCGTCATAATTTCTAATACGCCTATCCTGCTAGATATCCCCAGTAGTCTACAGAGCCCACCGAACTGCAATAGCTTCCTCCTTACAAAGCTAGGTCCTGTAGCCCTATTTGTATCTCTATTTTTTTTTTCCTTCTCACAATGTTCTAATTAATTCCATTAATTTAGCTTACTTTAAAGATTATCATGTGAATTTTTGCCGCGTGACTTTTTCCACTGTGAGACAAAAAGCAGCTTTTGTCTTTGCAGCCTCCGGTGTTCTGTGGCTGAACCAGAAGCTGTTGTGGTAACTCCTCCTGGTGGCTTTTCTGCAGGCAGATTTTTGGAATGTGATGTTCCCTGAGACAAAGCTAAATGCAGCTGACATTTCATCACAGCTGAAAAAGTCATGGGGGAGCTTTGGCCTGACCGAGGGTTTACTTTGGCTGAAGAATGAGCTCTGTGGAAAGCTGAGCTCTGCTTACTCACAATCTATTGACCTGTGACTGCGTGATGGACGTGAAGCATCGGCAGCTTAGTTTTGCGTATCAGAAGAAAAAATTCCAGGACCATAGTAATGCCTCTTATGTCATGTTCTATCAAGTAACGCTTCTCTATTCTTTCTGTTTCTCATCATTTTTCTCCTCTGCTTGTGAGTATTTATGTCAAGGAACACAAAGACCTGTAAAGTACTGAGGCCAAGATTCCCAGAGGACTAAATGCACTTTTCTGATTTCACAGCGACAGGAGTGGCCAGAGCTGGTATTCAAAGCAGCAATCTCTGCTAGCATGACAAAAAAGTTGCTTGCTCCAGCCCATGATGTCCTTTTCTTAAAAGGCCTATTTGTAACTTGCCTTTATCGCAAAGATGGTTTAATTCTTACTCCTCACCAGAAGGCAACATGGCAACTATATTTCATCTTCAGCAGTGACAGGTAGAAATACTTAAAATAGAAATGTCTTACACCAAAACATAGAATATATCAGTGTAAAAAACTGAACATACTAAATGAGAAGTCAGCCTAAGTTTAATTAATTATGCTCTCAATTTAGGGTCTTTATCACATTTTTGTTTGCAAGTCTGCATACTTGAGGGCCTTATCTGAAAGAGGACGTTGCGTTGTTTGGTTTTTTTAACATTAAGTGAGATAATATTAATTAGATCTGTCTGAAAACTAGGGTGGATGTTTATTAATGCTTGGCGAGCATGTCTTCTGGATTTTTCATTGAAGAATCAAAACAAATGTAAATGTTAGCTCTAACAACAACAGAGAAGAATATAGCTCAGATCACTGGCTACTGTTGAAAAGACTCCTGGAATTTGGGCTTTTCTTTGCAGATACAATTTTTAAATGAATGTTGTCCTTAGGCAGACACTGAACTGACAGACATGACAAGAGAACACCTGTTTTCTAGTCTACCACACATGCAACTATGGAGTTAGTGTCATATTCTCATCCTACCAATACACCTACTAGCTGTTAATAGGGGAGGATGCCTATAGCTGATAGAGCAGCTGAGACAGACTCATTCGCTGCTTTCTCTTTCTGCTGAGACTAGAAGATGACAATCAGTGTCATTTAAGGTTTCCTTTCTGTTGGTACAGATGTTTTGTGACTGTGCACTTAAATAGTCGCTTATACCACATTTTAAAGCTACATTTACACATGATATACTTATATTAGGCCAGGTGAATCTGCTGAAGGGTGAATAGTGTCGATAAGAAGAGAATAAAATGTGCATTTACTTCTGTATCTATACATGCCTACAGTTATGTGTGTACGTTGTATTTTGTAGCTCCTGAGGCATGTCATAATGTAATGTTCCCCCTCTTTTTTGAATAGAATTAGAAGATATTCTTCTATAACCATACAGCATTTAAATTGAAGGAAGGGCATTAAGTGACAAAAGCAACAACACTCGGTGCCAGTGATGCAAAGTACATTGCTGTGCACTGAGTACTTTGTTACTACAAGGTTGTGCCAAAAAGCCTCAGCCATTGTTGAAGCTGAAGACAACTTGCTGTACTGGTTTTGGCTGGGATAGAGTTAATTTTCTTCATAGTAGCTGGTATGGGGCTCTGTTTCGGATTTGTGACCAACCTGCTGTTGATAATATAGGGATATTTTAGCTGTGGCTGAACAGTGCTCACACAGCACCTTTTCTGTTTGTCACACTGCCCAGCAAGAGAGAAGATTGAGGGTTGTGTACTAGTTTGGGAGGGGACACAGCCAGGCAGATGACCAGAACTAACCAAAGAGATACTCCATGCCATAAAGAAGGAGGAAGGGGGGCGTTGGGAGCGATGACGTTTGTCTTCTCAAGTCCCCGTTCGGCGCGATGGAGCCCTGCTGTCCTGGAGATGGACGAACTCCTGCCTGCCCACGGGAAGGGGGGAACGGATTCTGCGTTTCCTTTGCTTGCACATGCAGCTTTTGCTTTACCTATTAAACTGTCTTTATATCGACCCATGAGTTTTCCCACTTTGCCCTCCCAGTTGTCTTCCCTGTCTGTTGGAGTGAGCGAAGCGGCTGTGTGGGGCAGACCTACGTATTGGGGTTAAACCACGACAGAAGTTAGTATGCGAAGTCTTCTTCCACCGTGCTAATCCACAAAGGGGGATTTTCAGGCCTGTATGAAGCCTGTTGGATAGATTCTTTCTTTCCATATGTTTGGATGGCACTGTGATCAGAGTGATGGAAGAAAAAAGTAGAGTATAATGTATTCTCTCTGCATAAACAAAGGATGTCATTATAGCATGCTGTCATTCTATCAAGTTAGCACTTCAGTAACACAGCACCACCTTGTTAAAAGTGTGGTTTAAATGCTAATATGAAACTACGGTGAAAGCTGTGCAACTTCTGCACCTTCAGACTACTTTTGCCTATGTGATGTACCAGAAGTAAAGTCTCCCCCCACCAGAATGTCCTGTTCTCTTAACAGCTTATGATGTTTTAATCTCCACTTCCCTCAGATCCTCTACCTTTCCCTTTCTTAATCACTCTGCGTAATGAAAAGTCCATGCATCAAGAAAGCACGCTGAGGTTTTCCAGCCAAGTCTCCACTCAAACTAACCAGTCTTTGAATCTTATTATGTACAGCAGAGAATCTTGAGTTCACTCCCGTCGGTAAGACTTTATTATATGACATGAAGCTGAACCAGATTATATCATTGACAGCTGCATAATATAAACGGAGAGGAGTTGCTGTGCATAGTGGGAAACACTAGAAGCAGAATTAGAAATTTCTTTGCTTTATTTTGATCACTGAAGCTGTCCCAATTTATGCTATTTAGTAGTGAGGTGATTTGTTAAAAACAGTCAATTAATATTCACAAGAATTCCAATTATACTTAGCTTAAAGAATGAGAAAGCTAAGTATCTTGCAGAGATTCCATTGGAAACTGCGGCATGTACTCTTATGGATTTGTTTTTCTATTACTTTATTCACCTGTTCATAACCTGCATATCCCCAAAGTGTAAATTTCTATCCTGGCCTATGAGTCTTTCTTAGTCAACAAGTGAATTATCCTTCACCAAGCAAATGATCTTCCTGCTGGACTCAAAACTGGAGAGATTTCCTGTTCTTTCATCCATCTATGAATATTTATTACTCTACTAGGTGAGTCTAATAAGAGTCTGATTTAAAACCCATTGAATTCAAAAGGAGCCTTTCAGATTATTTTAATGGGATTTGATGCTGACCCTAAGACTTTATGTCAGCAGACGTTACTGAGAGCTGTAAGCATTCTGAAGAGATAGGGAATGAACACAAAAGAGCAGAGCCTGGTTTGCGTGTATAAAGAAACTGGATGTCTCAGGTTTCACTAAGAGGTTTTTATTTAGCTGCTATATCAACCATTTGACAAATGAAGCTGACTTTTAGTGTCTTACTCACGGGGTGCCAGAACTCTGCTTATTTCTGTATCTTTTATTAGCCTACATTCTGTTTGATACCCACAAGAAAAATAAGATTGTAATGCGCTGCAAACAGTAGGGAGATATTTGTAGGAGTAGCTGCCTAAATTGTGATTTGAAGACTGTTCCCCAACATAATGGAAGAAAATACCTAGCAGAGGTTTATAAAAATAAAGATCTAGAAAAGCACCTCTCAAAGTAAGCTATGATGTCTTTTATATATATCCATGCATATATATCTATCTTACATTTTAGCTGACGAGCACTGCAAGTTTATTCTTCCTGAAATACATGATAATTGGGTTCATTTATAATATTTGATCAGTGGCATATAATTTTCAGTTCTCTTTCCAAAGTCAAGTGGCAATATTTAGCCAGGTATTAGTACAAACTTCCATATGCCATTTATAATTTCTTGGTTGACCTAAATATTACATGCATAGTTTACCTTGTGAGTAGTCTCAAAAGACCTATGTGATGATTGTTGTCCAGTCTTCTGTGATTCCTTGGATGCATCAGGTAACATAGCCTCTCATCTTATTAATCCAAGTAAAAACTGAACTCTTTGATTGTTGCTGGAGAGAGAAATTGAGATGTGCAGTTAAATCTGAGGTCCAGCCAGGGGGCAACAGTGATTAGCCTTGGCAGGAGATGCTTGCTGCTTCCTCTCTTCTCTCCTGACACACACGGCATGTCAAATATCTGCTGACCCTACAAATGGAAAATATGAGATTCCACGTGAACTGCAGGCTTATGCATGATGGGACGGTGTGCGCTGCTGCCGGAGTATGGAAAGGTGAAGAGCTATTTTCAATGTCTACTGCATTTCTTTGATGTTTGCAGAGATATAAAGAGAACAGCAAACAATGTATTTAGGACATGCTTCTATTTTTAAAATGTACTCTAAAGAATTATAGTGTCCTATTTGATCCTACCATTGAACTCAGAATTTGAAGTGGAGATAAAGAGAGGCAGTAAATACAAAACTGAATTCTGTTTAACACCCAGATTCAAAAGAAGTAGTGCTCTGTGCTGGAAATCTAATAATATTGAATATGCCCTGGTAGAATTCTCAGAACATTACCAAGCAGCTGATGTTAATAACATCAGGTCAAGTATCCTGAGAATTTAAAAATAAGAATTCTTAAGGTTCATTTGGTAAGAGCCTCTCTGTATCACTCACCATTAGATTTCACACAACAACTCTTGTACCAAGACCAATAACTTGTGTTCTCCTTGAGAAGATTTTACCACCTCTGTAATTAGTGCTTTGGCACAAATTTTGCCCATAACACTTTATGGAACGCGTGACTTCAGGCTGCATCAGTGAAATCCATTGAACATAGTTTATTTTTCATAGGTTGAAAAACAGTGAGTATTCTATGTAGTCTTTATGATATTCCATGAACTATGGCTTTTTATATATTGGAAAGTATGAAATATGAGTAAAAGTAGATTTTAAAAATATTTTTAACATACAAAACTTGTGTTTCTTCCTTGGTATAAGAGAAACAACAAAAAAATGTGATTAGACTGGAATTAAGGATTGTCAAAGTTTTTTGTTAATTTTATCTTTGCATTTATTTTTTTTATAATATTCAAAAATATTTTGTAAACACCAGAATTTAAGTTTGACAAAATAAATTAAGTATGCTAAAAAAAATAGAATTAGTACCAACAACTCAACTTCTGTCCTGCATTTTTGCAGTTGTTATTTCCTGTTACATTCAAGATGCTTTGAATTAATTTTTTTTTTCCCTTCAAGTTTTCACCGAAAGACAGAGCTAAAGTGGCTCATGTGACCTAAATATTTGATTACATCAATTGATGACATGGTGTATTTTCACATACAAGTAATTAAATGCCTGAATTAAATAAGAAAACCCCAACATTTTTAAAAAATGGGTGAATACACAATGCTTCTGTAATATGGATAGATATCAAAGTTTGTTATGGCTGCTGTGATCTTAGAAGATCCTACAGTCAAAGGACGTAGTTATTCATTGTTAAGTTTTCTTGTCAGGACAGAGCATTTTGTAATGATCTGGAAAAAATCTACCCTTTTTATTCTTGTGTTAAGGCAAAAGTTGATATGTCAAGCACTTTTTAAAATAGAAAAATAAAATAAAAAAATCTTGAATCTGAAACAACTTTCCTCCAGATTCCTTAAGAATTAATCTACACAAAAACCAGAGGTTGCTTACCCCTATTCTTTCTGCGTGAGCTGGGTTGCTTGCTCACATTGCATTTCCCTTACAGTTAGATGACGATGGAAGCCCACTGTAGAACTGCGGCTGGACTGGAATCATGAGGATTTCGCTAGATTTTGTTTGGAGAAGGTACACGTGTTCTGTGGTATGTATTTTATGTTTGCACTGTCCACAGTGTGGTGGCTTGACCTTGGCTGGCTGTCAGTTGCTCTCACATTTTCTCATTCCTCTCTCACAGCTGCTGTTTTTACCCTTTCTTAAATAAGTTATCTATCTCAGACATGCCACCAGCATCACTTGATAGGCTTAGCTTTGGCCAGCGGTGCGTCCACCTTGGAGATGGCTCGAAGTGGCTTTGTCCGATGTGGGAATATGATCCTCTATCATAAAAATGGCCATTATTTTGCTTGGTAGTGGTATCATTGCTCAGCCATTTTTTATCTTTGGAAAGGTACTAATTTTTGTTCTATTTCTAGGCCTTTAATAGTCCACTATTCTTAATTAAATGTTCTGATATCTCTTGTTAACTGCATAAGGACAGTGACATTGCCTTTAGCTACTGCTAAGTTCCTTGGTATTTTTTAAAAGCTAAAGATGGTGAGTATATTTGATGTATGTTTACTTTGGGGTGCAGTTTCATCGCTATAAAAAAGAAATACATACTTGAGTCATAATTTAAGTTACTCTATATGCTGTTTTCCCTCCTGCATCTGATTCTCAGTTCACTGAAAGAAGCTGAATATACTATTGAATAAAACTGCAAGTCACTTTGTGTACAATTAAAAGTGTGTAATTTCTGACCAGATTTCCTTCCTTCGCCAAAGGTACACATTAGGACTTTAATGATGCATGAAGATGAATCCCAGTTGTAAATGCGCAAGCCTTCATAATATTTTAGGGAACAAATAATTAGCATTTTGGAAATGTGTGTGCATCTCACACAAGCAATCTGGTTCTCCTCCTCCTTCCTGTTTTGAAGTCAATAGCCTGTGTTACATCAGCCATCTGCAGTTCCATAGACAGGTGCAGGGTCAGCAGCACAGCTCCAAGCCTGGGGTTCAGAGAGAGCTGAAAAAATTGCTAAGCAACTAAGAATTTCCAACATCATTAAAAAAAACACCCTAGCGTTCATTTCTAAAAATATGGAGGCTTTTATTTGGTTTTTTATGCACTTCTCTGGACGTGGCTTGTCCACAGATAACAGTATACGGGCTTGCTTGCAACTTTAAACCGTGTAGGAATCATGAGAAATATAGAAGGCTAACCATAAAGTGTGGGGGAAAAAATCCTGTTAGTTTGCTGAGGACTTGGTATGCCTTGGAGATAACAGACTATTCTGCAGTATTGATTGCCTTAGAAACATGATGCTACTTTCTAATAGCTTCAGACACTAACCAAAATGCTGAGGTGGTGCGATGTGCCAAGCGAGTATGGAGCAAGAGATCAGGCCAGTGACCTCTCCAAACCTTACACATCATTGCATGCGCTCAAATTTCAGTTCTTTTTTTTCTCCTTTCCATTGCTTGAGTGGGCTGAACCCTTCCTACAACTCCTTCCCTCTCTGCATATTCTCCTCCCTTTAATTCTGACCTATTAATGGGGCTTTAGACAAAGAAAGTTAAAATAACACCATTGTCTACATAAATCATTATACGCTTGACCAGTGCACCTTGGCAGAAATAAATTCTGCTCCTGGACCTGTCATCACAGAAGCATGTGGTTCGATGAGGTACACAACGAGAGATTTTGTATGCATTGAAAAGCACTGTCATATAGTCCATCAGTGCCAGGCAAACAATATTTTTCATCCCACATGCTCTTCTGAAAGTATAGCTGTTGGGTGAAATTATGGTAGTAATTAGGAAAAATTGGGGTTTTTTTTACTTTTTACACACATAGTGTTTTCAGGATCAGTAAGGCTAGCTAGACTTCACTGGTGAAATTTTCATATGTAAAATGTATTCTAGTTGATATTATTAATGTATGTAACAATGAAAACTTTTGGTATTATTGCCTAGTGATGTCCAGAATAACTTTTCTTTGGTCTTAATGTCACATCAGTACTTTTGTGAGACTCTAAATTATCAGGGGTTTTAGCACTGTAACAATAGCAACTTTGATTTTATTTTTTTTTTATAGTAGTAGCTCAAATATGGATGATACTATTAATCAGATTATTTGAACAAAGATCAACAACACTGAGGAAAGTAGAAATTATCCTGATTTAGATGAAATGAAGATTCTATTTTTTTCTTAAACTAAAGCCAAAAAGTCTTACTTAAAGAAGATCATTAAATTTGTGGATGCACGTAATTAAATCATAGATGGCATTTCAGGTTAGCAATAAGAAAGGTTAGCCAAGGCATGGACACCTTTTCAGTGAAAATGCTTGCTAGATGACACTGTCAGCAAAAAAGGAAATTATCTTCTTTAATTGGGTTCCAAACTTATCTTGACCTCAAAACGTGAACTGATTATATAAACTTCTAATTATCTAGCACTGGGTTTTTTTCAGTAAAGTAACTCCATATGACCTTTCTACTGCTGCTATATAAACATAAGCATGATATATGTCTTCTTTTCAAATTTCAGGCATACAGTTAGTGTATTGCTATTATTTCTTCATTCTTTCCTGTGCACTAATACATTTGCATTGTTTGGTTTCCATTTATATGCTGATATTTCAGAAGACTATTCATCTGTTCTAGGAATATAGATCCCTAGTCCTACACAAATTTTGATCTGCTTCTCCTTCTACCTACAACCAGCATCACTTTCGTATTCTGAATACAACTGCCAAACGAAAATATCCTTTTAAAAAGAGACTATGAAGGCATTTTGAGAAGCTGTCCTGTTTGATAATTCTGAGAGGGACCAAAGTCATCTCTACAGGGCCAGGAAGGAGAATTCCCCCAAGTCCCAAAGTCTACCAGGTCTGGCTACCTTTTACAATAAGTTTAATGTGGGTTAATCAGGATGAACACTAAGTTCACCTCTAGTCTTTGCTTCAACCTTAAAAGAGCCTTCAGTAGGCAAGTGCAAGAGGAGGACGTTGTTTTCATGAGAAACACAATGCAAATTTGATGTCATGACTTTTACCATCTTGTGTTAAGGCCTCTAAAACTATAGCAATTTAGTCAGGAACAAATAATACAAAATATACCCATCTTATTATTTAATACGCACTTGAAAGCCAAACCAGTACTGGAGAAAGACCTTGGTTAAGTAATCTAATAAATAAACAGGCCTATTTCTAAACCTCATTATCATTTGCTATTTTGCTGTTTGCTTCCGCTGCAAGCCAGAAATTTAGTGTATGAAGTGTCTTAGGAGGCTGCTAAGTCCAAGAGCTGAGTATAAGAAAACATTCATACGTTTTTCTTCTTATATGTAAGTATTTTGACAAATGTGTTGGAAATAACGTGACATATAATTGATATGTATTTACTCTTCCTTGAAGGACAATTATTTTTGTTTCATTTCACTAGAAAATTAATCAACACTGGTTTAGTTTCCCTAATCTATGTAAACTAGTTTCCAAGAACATAGATGAACTTGCCGCCTTCTATCCTACACCAATACCAGCTGTATTAAGCAATTTGCAGATAAATCATTAATCATTTCCTTTTATGTTTAGTGTAATAATATTAATCATGAATGAACAAATTAAGTAATCATATGGCTGTAATATGCGATTCCCATAGGAGCTCTGTTGTAATTTACTAATTACAACCATGACACAGTACTATAGACTAAATCTAAAATTACAGTTTACTACTTCAATAATGCTTTAATTCCCAAGCTGCAGCAGCAATACCTGACCTCCTACTTCAACATAGTCTACAAGATTTATGGTGCCAGGTAAGAAGGCGGCAAATAGGTTGCAGAAGTGATGGAAACACTAGTAACTTTAGTGTGGATCATCTCCTGAAGAATTAATGAAATGGTTAACTTTTTCTGATAATTACTAATTTACCAGTAAAAAAACCCCCAAGTTCTAGTTCTTGCTTATCAGCTGATATAAAATAATTATAAAGCTGACTAAACCCCAAGCAGAATAAAGCAAATAAGCCATCACAATCTGTACCACTCTGATCACTTGAATTCCTGGAATTTTTACATCTACTTTTCATTTCTCATTCATCCATAATGATATGATCATAAATGTCAACACTATGAGGAAGGGTAACCAAATTGAGCAGCCAGTGCTATAAAATGAGTACAATGGGATATGTACTTAGGTCTGTAATCACCAAAATCACAATTCTGTCACATGACCTAAAGCAAAGATGATTTTTTTTTTGGTTGTATTTTATTGTTGTAGGGTTGTGCTAAACCCTATGCTACAACAGGGGTCCACAGAGCTTTATATAACACATAAGTTAATTATTATATCATCCCATGATCTTAAAGATCTTCTTTATGCCTTTGTCAGTGGAATGACTTTGATATGTTTCAGGGAGGACTTTTAATAGAATAACAAGGCCACAGTCCTTCATGTGTAAATGCACTTGGGTAGGTTGACCATGGCAAGCTTTACTGAGCATCTGTTCTAAACAGTTTTCTGCAGTCACCTGTTTGAACAAAGGCTCTGCAATCTATGAATAATTATCTACATGTTATTTTAGTTATGATACTGAACAAACATCATTAATAACATATATTTTGAAGTGTTCTTCATGGACAGTCTTTAAATCCTCTGGCCCTTTTTTACACTCATATGTCATGGCATAATAGGAGTACCTAAAGACATTTGTTGTTCTTCAAAGCAAGCATAGCTCATGAACTTTTTTATTAAGCTTTATTCAGTACCTGATTGTTCCCTCTTAATCTATAAACTCACCTGACATTTTTTCCAACCATATTATCAAACAAAATTCCTATATCTCTGATCAATTGCTAAAGCATGTTTTAGAAAGCTTTGGGTTTGAAAATTTTCTGTGCTATACTGAGTTTTCAGTTCATAAGAGTTTCATCTGGTCTTTCGTATGGGATGGACACTATGCTTCATTATCCAAGAAGGAAGGGGTTCTTTGGGTTTTTTTGTTTTGGAGGTTTTTTTTAATCAGCTGCTATTTACTATAAAAGGTATAACTCTTAGTTTAAAAAACTTCCTTAAAGATACACTAGAAATAGAAGACCTTATTAAGCAGATTCTCTGAATGAGTATTTTGCCCATTTACATGAAATTTTCACTTCTTCAAAATCCTAATGGAAACCCTTTCTTGGTTTCGTGCTTGCATTCACTCTACTTTTCCTCAGTCAGTGTTTTATTCCAGAAGTTTTTACTGCAAAATAGTATCTTCTCTTTTCTACATATTATGTTAATGAAAAGATATGGTTTTTAATATAATAGTTTCAGTTATAAAGTAATTAATATAATAGTATTTCAAAGAACTGCACTGGGGAAAATGATTAAATGTGTAATCTTTTAAGAGAGAAAGCTGTATGCAGAAAGCATATTTTAGAGTTAAATTCCATCTGAATACCTGACTTAATTACGGGCCACTATGCAATTGTGGTGTCTCCAGCATGTTCTGGGTCACGGAGGGGGAAGATATATTTGGACAAGGCACATCTATTCACCGGGTTACCCCGCGGTATTAGCTTTGGTACTGAGATCAGCAACACCACTGTCAATTACTATGTTAACAGCTGACCGCTGGCTCCCTGATGGGTTTGGTTTAGTTTTAAATTAAGATTAAAATTCAACATATAATATACAGCTTTGGCTAACCATGGGAGATTAATACAAACTGACCTCTTTCCACCATTTGCAGTGATGCTTGGGCCCCTTGAAAATGCTGGGGTTTGGGGGGTTTGGTGTTGGGTTTTTGGTTTTGTTTTTGTTTTTTTTCTTTTTTTTGTGGTAGCAATTAACTTTTCTTTTTCCACAGAAGGAACCTTTGGCACTTCATTTGCACAAAAATAGTTTTTTGAAGCTTGTGAATTTATGAAACAAAAACTAATCATGAAAAAACATTATAGCAACACTGAAGCAGGAGTTTTGTGAGCTCTGCCTGCTGTGTGCGCTATTGCGCTTTCGTGTTCAGCCTAGCCGAGTTTGGAGGGGTCAAACAGAATAAAACTATAGACTTAAGGGCAGAAAATAGGGCAGCAGTCAAAAAACATTGAATTTAGTGCATAATGGATGCGGTTCGCTGACAGCAATCTGTCAGCTGCAGTCCTAGCTGGAGGCCTGGTAAATAATACCAGTAACCCTGAGTGGAGTTAGAGACTGGAAATTTGACTGCAAACAGGAACAGTGAATTCACTCAGGAAACCAACATGGTTCAGTTGTGCTCCCTTAAACCTAAAGGTTTTCTGGGCCCCTAAAGCTGTGTGAGAGACTCATCCTCAGCAGATACAACAGCCAGCCTGTGCAAGCCGAAGAGCTGCCTCGGACTCTGAGGGTTAATCTCGTTACAAAAATCCCCTCTTGCATCCTGGTTACCTGTGCTTTAATCTACAGCATGAACAGGAGCTGATAGCCTTTCAGAAAGGCAAATTACAAACTGTTTTTTCTATTAGCAAATTATTCTTTGGGGTTTGTGTATGATTTTCCTAAGGCTAAGCATTATTTCTCTGTATGCCTTTGAAAATGATTACGGGTGTATTACAGTGGTAGTCTCTTTAGATGTAGATTTAATAATTTTCCAATTACTGGTTTAGAGATTGAACGCAAAACAAAACAGGGAAAGGAAGAAGAATGATTTAATATTTACATTTCTTTTACCTGAGTAGCACAATTGCATGCCAAATACTTAATAAAATAAAAGAGAATGGAAAGAATGAATAAAAGTTTCAAAATATATTCAACAGTAAAGAAGAGGAAACACTGATTAAATATGGATTTAACAAGATTATATTATCAATGGCAAATTATTACGGTAATTCAGAATTATTCTCCTAGGGAAAAATATGTTACCCCACATCAGGGCCCTGAGGGCACCACCAGCCCTGCCTGTCCCTGCTCAGGCTCCCACCCATGGCCCAGGACCCCATGGCAGCCTCCAGACCCTCACCCATGGGCCCACGTCCCATCCCCAGTGAGGTGCCCAGTGCCCGGGACTGGGGCTCCCCAGTGCTCCCCAGCCGCCCTACTCCTGCTGGGGTGTGGGATGGACACTGGCTGCCAGACTCTGCCCTGACACCCCTTCCATGGGACCTTCCGATGGTCATGGCCGCAAAAAGCTGCTGCCTACACGGCATTTGTGTGCCAAGACAGCTAGGAAAAATACAGCACAGGCTCTTTGGGGGACCCATACTTCCACTTGTTGCTTGTATAAAGTGTGATACTCGGTAGGATAAAAGAAACACATCAGCCAAAAATTCTCTGACCTATGGGGTCCTACCGCTGCTGCCCAGCCATCTCTATCTGCAGCAGCAGCCCAGGTTCTCAGCAGAAGGGATTCTGTTGGTGCTGACGGTGCTTCTCACTTTACGTCCACCTGGGGAGGTTTCAGTGCCTTTCCTGCAAAAGTTTGCTCATTTATTCCATCATCGGTCCACGATGTAAAGTTACACTCAAGTATCAGTATAATCTGCAAAAGGCTTGCTGTAAGTAGGATGCTTCCTTTTCTACCAACCATTAGTTAAAGTTAAATGTAAGATTACACAATTTTCATTAAGTGTGGGACAGAGATTGGGTTATTGGTTATCATGTCTAGTCAGACTATTCATATTGCCTTATGTCTTGTGTCTAAGGGAAGATATTTTAGTGGGGTAATGATCCCAGTGTATCAGTGTTTTGACCAAAGTTGAATTGGAGTTAAAAGAGGTTCCTTGGGCAGTTATTCCTGGCCTATCTCCCTCCCTTGCTCCCTTCTTTAATGTAGGCCTAACATAAAGTCCAAAGCCACCTATGGTGGCCTTCCCATTACCTTGAATAGGAATGAGATCAAGGTCTTTCTTTTTCTTTCAGAAAATTGGTAGATTTGAACCATTGCTCAAAGCCCGTTGAAGTTCGCGAGACCCCTCACAAACTGAGTTACTGTTGCCTAAGCATCTAACCGCCAAAGCCACAGCACTTCATTTTCTGACTGATGGTAAACAGCAGTTCAATAGTGCAGCCATTTATTTTGGTCTTATATACAAGAACTACAAAGGTCCCCTGAGTATTTTGGTCTTATGTATAGGAATTACAGACGTCCCCAGAGGACTGTTCTCTCAAGAGGAGCTTGCTTTCCTTGGACGAGGGGAATAAAGAAGTGAAAGCAAGAGCCTATTTTCTTGAAGGGAATTGGCGAACTGACCTTTAAGGCTTAGCTCTTTTGCTCCCTAGTCAGTGGATTTCAGCCTGTATGTTCATGTGAGGCAGTCAGAATTTGGGATAGGATGGCAGAATTTAATATCTGCCCCTCACTCAGGAACAATAAATACATATGAATCGTTGGGTTTCTTCACAGTGTCTCTGGGAACTGAAAATCTTAGGCATTACTCTGTTCTCAGCTATTAAAGTTACTAAGAAATCATCAGAATTTACTTATATATAGAACCTGCTAAATCTCTTGATAACAGTATTTTAATTGTGGTGGCCCAAGGTTTGTAGGGAGATGTTATCTAAGGTATTAGACCAAGTACAGCTGGAAAAAGGAAACAAGGCACACAGTCCATTTCCTCAGTATGTTCTTAATTTGAAGACTGCAACTTCATTTTCAGAATTAATATAGGTATGGATGTTTACAAGATATTTTTTTTCCGGAGGTATCAGAAAACTAAAAGATACTATGTCTTCCAGCTGATTTGAAACTCTTGGTTATGGTATGACAGGTGAGAATATTCTTCCCTTTATGACAGTATAAATATGGTGGAATAATCCCATATTTAATGTAACAAAAGAAATAATTTAGGTACTTTAAAATTGGGAGCTTCATTCGTGATGCAAAAATAGCCACAAGAAACTAACTGTAGGACTTGTAAATTTGCTAAATATAGCAAAGAAAAATAAACATATGTAATAGAAATGGTAGGCAAGTTTCTTTGTAACAGGCAGGAAAGGGCTATCTAAATCTCTTTTTGGTCATTGATCCCACCTATTATTTTGTATTCCCACATGAAGTGGGGGTGAGTGACTGCCTGGGTGGGTGTTCGGCTGTTAGCGAAGGTTAACCTACCACAGATATCGAACATACTTTCTTGTTTTAAAGACATCAGTGATTGTATATGTTTAATTTCATTAATTATATGCTGCTTTTATGTAGACACTTCACTGTTACATGGGTGTTTGTGACTAAAATGTCAGAAATAGTCTGTGTGCAGCATTTTGCAGAATAAGTAACACCAGACTATTTTTCAATATTTACAGCAATTACTGTATGAAATGCGTGTGAATCTGAAGATATAGATATGTAGAATTCGTTTTATATATGCAGTGTATTAGGTCAGCCCTCCCCACACAAAATCTTTTCTGATCTATAAAACTACCAGTGAAAGTTTTGGTGGAGTATTAGTGAAAGTGGCTAGGAAAATAAAGAGGTTTTGTGCAGGGTCCTGCAAGGAAAGTGTTCAATATTGTGAAGGACAAATCTCTGAACTATCAGGCAGAGGATTCCATTTGATCTCAATTCTTTGAGTATACCATAAAAAGGGAAACAGCCCTTTAGGAAATCAGGATGCAAACATTATTGTAGAAAGTTAACACTGAGTTATAGGTGCCCAAATCAATAATAATTTGGGGATTAAAGCAAGAAGATCTCCTGATAAAAAGCCTACAAAATCAACATTAATAATCTGCAGCAATAAGAACGGTTTCCTACTAAATACTTTATTTTCTCCCTAAATGCAATATTGTATAGTGGTTTTCCCCTGGGAAAAAAAAAATAATGAAAGGATCTGATTGGGTAAAAATATAGTTGCCTATATGCAGAAGATAATCCAAGAAAATAAAGTGAATAAAATATATCATTGTCAGAATGTGCTATTTGCTGCACAACAGCAGCACTGCTAATGTGGGGAGATGTCTCATCGCTGTGTAACACTCTTTTCAGAGCCTCACTTTAAAGTGTGATGAAACAAATTTGCTTTTTTCTGTTCTGACAGCCACAAACTATAGCTTTGTTGAACATTCCAGCTTAAGACACATATGGAGAACTATGTATTATTTGACATCAGAAATTTCACCAAAGGCTTCACAACAATTATCAGTATCCATAACCTACCTACACACCTAATGCACTGTAACTTCGTTCTCATCAGCAGTACTATTCCTGTTCCTTTTTTTCCACTCTGAGGAACAGAAGA
This sequence comes from Haliaeetus leucocephalus, assembly GCF_000737465.1. Taxonomy (NCBI): domain Eukaryota; kingdom Metazoa; phylum Chordata; class Aves; order Accipitriformes; family Accipitridae; genus Haliaeetus; species Haliaeetus leucocephalus. The sequence continues at coordinate 3,748,837 of NW_010972753.1, forward strand.
CTTGCTAAGTGCAATTTTAAAAGCTTCTGAAATATATTTGCTATATGCACAGAGTTTTTTTAAACTTGGGTTTTGCCTATTGGGTGTTCCAATAGACAGCAAGGAAGAAAAAGGCTCTGGCCTTGTATCCGACTGATACAAGAAGGAGACAGATGATTTTTTTCAAATATAGCAGAGATTAGTTTCTTCTAAACATCCAAAACAATTCCTCTGCTCTGTGCACAAAATTCAACTCTTCAAGTGAAAAGATTCTACCTTTTCAGGTTAAATGTAGAGATAAGATTCCTACTCCTGTCCAAAAAAAAAGCATATACAGAAGAGAGGAGTCTCAGAACTCTCTCCTTGCCGAAGAGGAACAGTAACACAGTGAGACTTGGAGCCCTAAGTTTAAATGGACAAAATAAGAAATCTGTGTTCTCTTTTGTAACAGAGAATTTCAAAAAAGTCTTCTCTCAGGTGAAAGCCTTTAAGAAAAAAATCCTGCAATATCTTGATATTTCCAGAAATGGTTTGATAATGGGACATTCCCAGAATGTTCCTGCTAGAAATCTTAAAAAAGATTTCAGTTTCATGGAGTCAGGAAAAAAAATGAAAGCTCTGAGCGTCTCAGCAGAGAGCTTCTGTATTTCTAGTTGTCAAGCTCTGATCCCATAAAAAGAGAAGTCACAGAAGTGTATAAAAGATCCTAGCGAACTGAGTGTCTTAAAAAGCTCCGAAGGAGTTGCAACAAAGGCTTAACTTAAGTATTGGATAACGATTTGTCTCATAACTGCCTTCAGCCATGTCCAAATCTGTGGTGAAAAGGTTGCTATGAAAAGGCTGCTATCAGGGCAGGAGAATTTCATCACAGGTATAAATGAAAATATAAAGGTATTCATTCCTGCTGGCAATATTCTGTGTCATCTTCTTACTGACTGTTTCTCAGGGAGTGAGACAGACATTGCCACTTTCAATACGACTTAACTAGTTGCTTCACTTTTGTAGCAATGGGCTTGTCCATTAACAGCTTTCACAACTCCTAGCTCATGATGGTATTCCAAGCTATATGTTACAGCTAAATTACTAGTTAACTGCTCCTGATGTGAAAAATGGATATAAACTAAGCTGGCAATCATAAAATTGAGCTTAATGATTGATCTAGAGTCAGAAATAAATATATACTTATCCTTAACAAATGCTGATTTCCACATTATTATGAAATTGATAAGAACAATGCATTTGGTATTTTTGTCAGCTTTGACAGCCACATATATATTTTTCATTATAATTACATAGATGTTATTACCTATAAAACCCTTATTCGTTATGCTAATGCATTCACTTCCCAGACCAATTTGTGGCAACCTACTGGCCATGTGTACAACAGATCTGAATTGTCCCAATGTGGATGTTAGAATTTCTTTTTTTACAAAAATAATGAGTTTAGTGGTTTGAAATGTTAATTGTAACATCTTTTCTTCTTCCCAAGTGGGAGCAGCACATAACAGGTTTTGTTCATTTTGGTGTCTTTAAATGATCTTAAGATAAAATGACTTTTGTTATTAAAAATGTAGCTTGTCTAAGCCAGAAACTAAGAGCTTTTATTCTGAGTGAAACTGTTGCTGCTTGCATTGTCGCAGAACTGGTTAAATTCAGGCTACCCTATTGTACTCTTTATGATCGCTTTAGTGACAATAGCTCCACATTTTCAGCTGTAGCTAAAATCAGAAGGCTGCATAGTTAAAAAAAAAAAAAAAAAAAGGGTTTCATCAGATTTAAAGAGCTCCATGATCTGCAGATTTTAACTGATGTTTCTTGGGTGAAATCTGAAGTGCTGACTTACGGACCTAATCATAGCTTTCCTGCCTGAAAAACCCTCTGCCTCTTGTGGAGGCTAACAGGATTTCTCCAGCTGGAATCTCCATTTTGATAGAAAGAGTTCTTGCCAACCACTATGCCCTCCTGGAGAAGTTTCCAGCTTTCAAGCTCTTCTCGCTTTTGTATGCAACAGTCTGATAGTAAAATTTTCTGCAGAAATCTTTCTGTGCACATGCATTCAGCTGAAGATTTAATTTTCTATTGAATAGCAATCTAATAGAGTAAACATTCTGACTATGCCCACCTGTAGACAACAGTTTAATGGTGAAAACATTCTGGCTATACTCACCTGTAGAAAACTATTTATTTTTGGCTTGCATCTGCTGAGGGATGTAGAATTTTTAACTGGTAAAATCTTTTCCATCCTTCCTACTTGTTTTTGAGGATGACTGAAAAAGAAAACTTCCAGAAGCATATTACTACAAATTTCCTCCAAGTTAAAACTGCTAAAAAGGTAGAGAAAAATGTGATTAGCTTTGTGAACCTAACAGAATTCTTACATCAGGAAAGTTCTACTGCCAAATATGCGAGCTGTTCTTTAACTTTTATTTGAAATTAAAAGAAGGTCAGAAAAAATTACCAAAGTTTCAATCAAAGGCTGCCCAGGAAGAATAAAACCAAGGGATTCCCCATGACCTGCTGCATGGTTGCATTTTGAGAAATTCCAGTGCGTGTTTTCACTTCACTTTGAGAAGGAGAACACTCACGTTCTGCTTGATTTTGCTCTATGGCTCTACTATCAGGAAGCACATCAACTATTAGAACAAGGTTTGCTTAAACCCCTTCCTTATCACCAAACCAGAAATAAAATCTTTCAGAATAGATATAAATATCTCTTAAGAAGGGCCACAGCTTTAAAGAAATAGTCCCACTGGTTTTAGAGATACTCCCTGTGTGCTCAGACCTGTGTGTAGTGAGGTCTATGTAAGGAGACTGGTAAGGACTTTGTAATTAGTTGCATTGCTAAGTACAGCTACAACTGTTACTTGATTAACACAATACCAGTTGAATCAGCAGATATTTGGCCTTTCAACATCTTTTCAGTCTGGATCCAAAATGTGTTGGGAAGCTGTCAAGGGAAAACTGCGTCAGGCAAAAGTACTGCGTAGAGTAAAACACAAGTCACCAGGGACATGTAATTCTTTTAGTAAGACTTTTGCATATCTCACACATTGGTTAGCTTACTTACAGAGTTGCCATTCCCATTGATTAGATTAAAACTAATGTATTTCATCACCTCAGTGTGGTCCCGAAAAGGAAGAAGTGTTATATTTTAATGACTCTGTGAACTTTTCAGATATACTTCTATCTCTTCATTCAGATGCACTGTTGCTCTGGTTTGGGCTAGCTTGTCATATAAAAATTAATTCAAGAGCTTTGGAAACGGATGACAGATTGAAATTAAAGAGAGGGCAATAACCTCTAAAATAGTAAACACACTTTTCTTAATCTCTGGGAATGAAGAAGAATGGCTATGATGTTGCAAGCTCTCTCTTCTCACAGTAATTCTGAGGGTTCAATTACATTTGAAGATGGAAAAAAATTCATTACAGATACTTCAAACCAAAAAAACCTGGCTGGCTCTTGTACTCAATTTACAGCAGACTTTATTAAGAGCCAGGAATAATTTCAGCTTTAGAAATTTGGTTCTAAACCACCAGCGCCTGTCATGCAGGATGCATGTCTATGCATTAGTTTTTCAAAGCAAACTGGAGCAACGGTGACATGTAATTGTTCATGATGATCTTCCATATTAAATTGGAGAACAAAACTTTTAAGTGTATCTTCAGGTCTCAGAGGTTATGAAATTTTAGTGTTTGCATGTTTTCCTTTGCAAGTGGGAAGAACTAGAACACAACTTTCATGTCTGCATAGTTTGTGATAGTTTAACTCTTGCAAACTGCCACAGTTTAATTTAAACTGACAGTTTAAGCTGTTGCCACATCTATGATTAGACCACATGTATTTTGACTAATCATCTCTCCTTCACTAGTCATCATTAGCAATAACTGGACATCTTGTCTGAACCCCAACATGCTGTGCTTAATATTTTTACACAAGAGCAATAATATATTAGCTAAATGCCTGTAATTTTAAAAAGAGGAATGGCATCATGGTAAGGGCAAAAGAATCATATAGTTACCAAGACTAACAGCATCTTCTGGCACTTTGAGTGCGCGTAGCAAAGAGGAAGATTTCAGCAAAGTAACCCAAGGATTGTGGGGACTGAATTATCTCTTTTGCTTTTAATCCTTTGAGAGAAACAGCAGGTGCTCTGTCCGGCGATGGCCAGATGCCAGGAAAAGGAATTAATGAGCTGTGAAATACCCTAAACTTGGTGTATTTAGCCATGCCCAGTGGAGCAAGATGCACAAGTCTTGCACTAGACAAACCCAACAGTCAAACAACATGTGAAGCAGTATCTTCTCCATGAATGCACTAAATTAAGAGACTCCCACCCTGCTTGTTCCTCTGACACTTCAGTGCAAGTCAACTAACCAGAACCCAGTTTTTGACATTTCATCAAACCCGGAATTGTAGGCAGCAATGGGAGAACAGAACCAACAAGAAACTTTTCAGCCAGAGCAAGATGCAAAATAAGGTACCTCAGAATTTTTACATATTTGAACTTCTGACAATAGCTATTAAGACTGGAGGTGTTCATTTGTTTTCTTACTTCAAATATAAAAATATAAAAATGTAATGTAAATATTAGTAGAAAGTTCATGTCATTAAAAATGAAACTATATAGTTGTCCTGGTTTAACCCCAGCCGGCAACTAAGCACCACTCAGCTGCTCGCTTACTCCCTCCTGGTGGGACGGGGGAGAGGATCACGAAAAAAAAGGTAAAATTTATGGGTTGAGATAAAGACAGTTTAATAAGTAAAGCAAAAAAAGTTTGCACACAAGCAAAGCAAAAGAAGGAATCCATTCCCCCCTTCCCGTGGGCAGGCAGGAGTTCGTCCATCTCCAGGACAGCAGGGCTCCATCGCGCCGAACGGGGACCTGGGAAGACAAACGCCATCGCTCCAACGTCCCCCCGTCCTTCTCCTTCCCCAGCTTGATGTGCTGAGCGTGACGTCCTTGGCTCTGGGTAAGCACTGCTTAGCAGGAACAAAAACATCCCTGAATTACCAACACTGTTTCCAGCACAAATCCAAAACATAGCCTCATACCAGCTACTGTGAAGAAAATTAACTCTATCCCAGCCAGAACCAGCACAACTGTTGTCAAAGTGATATCTGATAGTCTATCTATTGACAATACCACAGAACACCTAAATAAATTGAAAATACGGTGGTCAGTTCATACTGGTAAAAAATTAAAACTGTTAAAAGAAGACTTTGATTTTACACCTATTTTCCTCGATCTACCCCAAAAGAACAATGTATAAAGCTGTACGATACTCAACTGTTCTTGGGAAATACAACATATTTTCGTTCAAGAAATACAAGCTTTAAGTTAACTGGTATTTGAATGTTTCCTCAGGATATAGTACTATTCATCTTTTTCTCAGTACAAAATTGATTGAAGAAGTAATCATCACTGGCATGTAATTCTTATTCCATTATTATCTTTTATTACCTACCCTACTCTGTTGATAGAAGGGTTGAGGTAAGCTACCTTGTAAATCAAAACAATGAAGTGATCCTGATTTAAAATAATTTACAAATATTTTATTTCTCTTAAATTCATCAATCAAAAAGATTTGCTTTTATGTGTGCATGGATTATTTTTACTAGTTAGTAATGTTGCACAAATTTGCTTCCTGTAATGAACCATTCTTAAACTATCCTTGCTACTCTTATCTCTGAGCACATGATAACTTTTTATTTTTGTGTATGGCATAGGTCACCTAAATCAAGTCATTGGTTTCTAAATCTTACCTAGATGATTAAAATTGGAGGTGGGGCATTTCTCAGATAAATATAGAATATTGAATACTCTTCAAATACGTACGTGCACTAGCATATCTGAACAACTGTTTTGATCTGTAGCCAATAACATAAATGTCTGCATAAAAATGAACAAGAGAGAGATGTGAGCATAAAGCTAAAATTCTCAGAATTCTCTGGCCTGACATAATTTTGATGTAGTATGAAATGCAATTATAGAGTTTCTTCAGGTCACTATTAAAAACATAATGAGTACACCCACAAATTAATTCCAAGGGAAAGAGACAATGTAAAAGCACACATACATTGTCATGCTCTTTTCACTTACCATAATTAAGTGGGGTTTTTTTAGAAACAGTTGTCATTAAAAAAACACACAGTTTATTTTTCTCACCATTTTCCCTAGAATTTCCCACCTCCTTTTAAGGATTAAAACCATCTTCTGTTATTGTTTGAATGAATGATATAGAATTCTTTTTAGTTTTAAGTATTCAATAAAATACAAACCACTTCTCATTACAAAGAGTAGGAAGATTCCCCTGGGCACAAGTCAGTTTTGAAAAGGCCTTGTGGTTGTGGGGTTTTTTTGTTGCTGTTTTAAGTACTTCTTCACGGTGCCTTAAATTTATGGTTTCTTTTATGGCCCTATTAATTCAGATACTATTTATAACCAGATAAAATTAGAGTTGCTTTCCATTCAATCAATAAAACCAAAGTTATTAAAATCCTCTTAGACTTCATTACTAGAAAACATCCCTGTTCAGGAAAGCAGCTCAGTGTGTGTTTAACATTACACATATCCCTAAATACCACTAGAGTCAATGGGGTTCATGGACACACTTTAAAATCATTACATGCCTAAGTTATTTTGTGCATAAGGAATGTCAATTAGGAGCTTAGTTAATTCCAGAAACATAAAGACATCCAGCAGCAGAACTATCCATATTTATGATTCACCAGACTAAATCATTATTTTCTTTGATATTTTGTTTTAAATATTTTTATCATTAACACTCTGATCCAGACATCAATGAAAAGTATCTAATCTTTTTATAGTAATTAATTTTTTCATATAAATAGAATTTTATTAAGAAGTTAGTATCTAATCTGTTATGTATCACTTGCATGCTCTGGGCCATCATTTTCTTGATTTATTACACTGCTGCATTTGTTCCCACATGTTGAAATTTCTTCCCTTAGGAAGTAGAAATTCACTTCCAAAGAAACACTCCATGTAGATTCCTGCCTGCACACAAACTGGTAGTAGGCTTATTAAAGTAGATCTACACAGCTGTAGGAGCTCTGCCTTAAGATTCATCTCGCTGAAGTCTGAAAGCATTAAACATATTTTTTTAAGCGAACAAGAAACCCGAGACTGTTTATTTTTGTCAACAAGTGGAATCGTATAAAGGCAGTTATCTTTCATTGAAATCAGGGGGAAGTTTTCTAGCTACTTTATTTAGAGTTGAATCAGGTTTCAGAATATCCTGCACACATAACAAGCAACTCGTGAAAGATCCTCGGAGCAGACTCTCATTCTTTCAGCTTTGTGCTACACTTGAACAACTTCTATTTGCTGGTGCTGCCTGAAAGAACTTGAAGAAGTGGTTTCTGAATGTTATTATGGGAGCTCAAATCTCATTATTCTCACAGCCAAATATAAGGTGAATTCTGAATAGAATAAAAATTAGTTGCTGTTGTAATTTGCTGATATCAAAACCTGCATTTTATTAATTCAATAAGACCATCTTAGATAACTGTGCTCCAGAAGGGAAAGAATAAACATTTCATGCTCCTGCACTCCATGTGTACGCTGCGGTATTTACAGAGTCATTCAAAGTGTGTTACTACTAGTTCAGAAAGGGCTATTTCGCTCAGACTTGTCAGTGTATTAACTGTTAACATTTTCCTTTTTTTGGTCTTAGCTCAGTCAGTAGAAAATATTTCACTGCTTCTTTTCATTAAAATTTAAATTTAACATTTTGCTTACCTCCCTCAAATAGCAACAAGCTGCAATAGTTCATAAAATGTGTTTCATTCTTAAAATTCCCCACTGCAAAGTAATTTTTCTGGGTTTTTTGCTAATATTTAATTTTTAATTCTTTCCTGGGCTTGGGAAATATCACTGAAGTCTGATGATATTTTGGTCTGAATCCTCAACCATGAATACATAAAAATGTGCTAAAATACTGGCTAAAGAAGAAGCCTGCATAAGAAAATGCTCAGCCAGTAAGAAGCTCAGGTCTAGATTCTTGTTTTATTCCTCAACACCAGTATAGTGCAAAACCTTGTTTAGTAAAAAATACAAAAAAAGAAATGTTAGCCAAGTCATTGCTGACAATGCTCCAGCCCATTTTCTTTCACATAGATGATTTTTTAGAATTCCTTTATGTCAAAAATATTTTATATATCTATAAAACCCCCCCCCAAATTAGTAGAGAGGTTTTTCTTCTTTGAACCACTGAATGTATTTCACTTATAGTCTTAAATTTTCCATATACAGTCCCCAAATTCAGGTTGGAAGGGACCTCAGGAGATCTTTAGTGCAACCTCCTGATCAAAGACGGTGCGTCACAGCCTCTCTGGGCAGCTTGTACCAATGCTTAATTACCCTCAGTGGTGGTTTGGGTTTGGCGTTTCAGTTTTTTTCACTTGTTTGTTATTTTGTAAATTCAAACACTTAGGTTTCATGACCAAATTAAAAACTATGTAAGAACGAGGTATACCTGAAAATGGTGATGATTGGGGTGATTCTGCTGCACCAGTCTTACGACTTGATACATCATTTCATACTTGTTCACATAATACGATTTATATAACCTGGCTGGCTTAGTACGGTTTCTCAGCAGGAGCTCAGCCATGGGAGACATGCAGTATTAAAGATTTCTCCTTTTGTGTGTTGAGAAAATTCTTCTTATCCTTAGAAGCCACATCAGATATTAGTAATCTGATTTTTCAGTAGATGAATATAAATTAAAGCATGTAAGCGTTACCTGCAGTTTGGTGGGTGAGTGAATATTAGCAGGGAAGCCAGAAGCAAGTTTTATATTTCATGGTTTCAGTAATTACACCCTACGCTGATATTTCACAGTGACCAGAATTTTGTTATCATACGTTACCATTAAGTGCATGACCTCATCTCCAAATCACCTTCACACTTCTGCTTTTTCGCTTTTCCAGCAGTATTTCATCAAGCAATATGATATATGTGGCCATAAGAATTCTTCCTGAAGAGATGTCTCTCTCATACTAGCCCTTTCCCATACAAAGCACACAAGACATAAGCCTCTGAAGACCCTGACCTTTGGTAATGGTTTTCTATAAGAAAGACATGTTTAACTTCACATACGTGAATAATAAACCTTCCTGTCAACAGCCAACACTTTAAAAAGTTTCCAAAAGTGAGGGAACTGATGTTGGCCTATCTTGTGACATCATCGTAACTGATGCTCTGGATGGCATTCGATGTTTCTGCTCAGGAAATATTTGCCCAGTTTATTCACATGCCAGTCTCTTCAGTCCTTGGCTAGAGAGTGATATAGCTATCATATAGAAAAGCTTAGATTAATTTAGCGTACAGCAAACAGCAGCTCCTATGCATCGAGTATATGTTGCAGATACTATAGAAATGGTCTGTGTGTCCACCTCAAGCTGTGGAAACTAAAGTTTTTCTGAGGATTATTTTGTTAATATGGTGTGTTTAGAATTCCAGTCTGTTCAGGTCTTATTTCAACAAAAAACTTCAAAACTTCAATTTGATAAATAAGGAAGAAAAGAACTTTTTACTTCATTTCTTAGTGTCCAAGGTTTTTTCCTCTCAACAGAAATGCCTTAAATCTAAAACTTTCTAAAACTTACCTGTATTTTAAGAATAGCTATGAATTTCAGAAAGTAGCTACATTGTTTTCCTTTATAATTTTTAGAGCAACCTTTAAAATGTGAACCTTTTTCTTATAGAGGGACAAATCCAAAATGGTTCAACTCTTCATAAAAGTGCTCTGTGCACTTGCATGAGAGAGAATGCACACACAAAAATTTATGTAGAGATATTCATTCAGTGCTTGAAACAGCAAAAATGATCAGATTTTTCTTCTGGACACAACCAGTTTGGAGAAAAGACCTCCTTTCTGCGGATGTTCCCAGGATCAGACCCTCTTAGAAACGCCTGCCTCTCGCAGCTAGTGATGACCTTGCTGGAAATATTTTGCAGTGACAGCTGAAATCAGCTCTCCCTGCATTTCGGAGACCAGGAAGAATTGTAAGGTGCTGTACTCAAAGATGTTGGATATATAAGATACCACCTCTAACATCTCTGCTTGGGACGTCAGGTCCCAGAGCATGTTCCCCTTCTCCTCTGGGAAATGTTGCCTCTGTGTGCTCAAGGCAGCCCTCTGACAGGAGAGGTCTGATCGAGAAGGCTTGCCTGCCAGTGGATTTCTTTGAGAAAAATTGGGAAGAACCCTCAGCAGAGGTTCCCTCTTGTCCTTGGGAGGTGCTGTGAAGTTTCAGCTCTTGCCCTTGGTCCCTGCCTGTGCTGCAGTCGTGCTGTGCCTGGTCTCACACCTCCTCGAGTCTGACCTACTGCCTTTACCTTTTTAGCCTGATTTTGGACCTGCCTCATCATGACAGACTTGCAGGGTGACCACAGCCTCTTGGCAATGGCCTGGCTCTTCTGGTCACCTCAGGACCCGTGGGGTGAGGTCCTTGCACCGTCCTGTCCCACCGCCCCGCCGCTCCCCAAACCGGCTTCGTCGGACAGCCCCGTCCTGCTGCACCCCGACGCCCACTGGCACCCATTCAGCCCAGAACAAGCAGGATAATTCTCCTACCCAGAGAAGAAAGTTTTTTACCTTTGTGAAAGGCAGAAGCTAATTAGACAGCCAGGGCCACCAGTATGTCTTCAGGGTTATCCTGGTGAGCTACTAGGAGGCAAAACCCGGGGCAGTGTCAGAGCTGGGGCACCCACGTCCCATGAACAGGGGGATTCCTCAGCCTCCATAAAGTTCAGAAATAAGAAGAAAGGGTGAACTGCGCTCCCATCCCTCCCAACGGTGTAATGATCCTTCTTCTGTAGAAAGGCATCTGCTGCTGGCTCACACATCTTGCTAAATTCAGCAACAGTCTAGCTTCAAAGCTGTGAAAAGTCCCCAGCCTGTCCTTTCCTATTGCAGGCACTAAAAATACTTATTATTTTTCTTCATAATAATAACATGTTATTCAGGAAATAAGAACATAATAATAAAAGATTCATTCAAGTAGCCAGAAAAAAAAAGGGGAATATTGGTGTAGACATAAAGAAAGGATTGTACGCTTCACAGACTTTTCCCAGCTGTGTGAGTTGGTCTAAAGAAAGATATTTTTAATACATTCTACCATAGACAGCATGATAACAAGGATCATTGATGTCTGGGAATCTGAAACCTGACAACTGTCCTATAAAATACATCTAGCAGGGAAGGTGTCCTGCCTCTTCCCGCATATTCAGGAGCCACAAAAAACAAGAGTAATTTTGTCCCAAATAATACAGGCTACTGGAAGTGATTATAAATTGGAACTGCTCAGTGCCAACTACCTTAACGCATAAATAGGCGAGTTGAGTTTGCAACTGGGAGAATTTATCTTTCAGGAACCCAGCAATGACTTCTTGTAAGTGTGAATCTTGATCCAGATTTATGCCAAAGGTAAGAACAGTCAAGTAATCTAGGGAGTTAGAACCAGCCATTACGCAGGTTCAGTTAGTGCCCTGACCACAGAAATTAGCATGGTTTGATTAGATTTGCCTGATGGGTTACCTAGGTTCCTTTTAAAGAGATTAGATGATCTTTTAAATGGAAAATGAAATCTAAAATTAGGGGGTTTTGCGTAATTACAGCATTTTCCTAACCTTTAAACTGTGTTCTCCACTGAAGACAAATGAAAAGAGTTATTTTCAGGACCTTGTCTCTGCTCAGATGCTACTCTCTTCATAAGAAGAAACAAAAGAAAGAGGAAAAAAAAGTAGAGGAGATGAATGGGAATGAAATTACAAAAAAGTATACTTTTGAACATTTTTTTAAATGATGAAAGATAATCTGAAATAGTAAGGAATGATAATTGTTACAGAAATCACAATTTTCAAATATTTAATAGAAATCCTATTCTTTTACTTTCACAGCAAAGATATCTGATTAGTTGTCTTTTTGAAACATTAAAATTAAAGCAAAGGGTTGATTGTTTGGAAAAAAAGAGGGTTATTTCCTATTTCATGTCATCTCATGCACTATTCTGAGAGTTCCCAGAATCCTTTCAGTTTGGGAAAACAAAATCATAAAATATCTGGTTTGACTCACTTTAATGAATGGAAATGGAAAGGCCCTGATTCAACAGGACCTTTATCTATCTGTTTTTTATGCGCTTTCTCACTGGAAAATGAAAATTGAGGAAGTTTGTGGCTCATGAGTTGCAAATGGTGAATTTCAGGTGAACTAAACACCTTACTGGTCACTTTGATATTATTTTTTTCAACTTATTGTCTTCTTACCACCAAAACTCAATCAGAAACATCAGAGATGTCAAAAGGTATAGGTTGCCCACATGTTCAGTGTGATATCTGTAGTATCTTTCAGTGTGACCTAGAACAGGCTGTCCAGAGAGGTTGTGGAGTCTCCATCCTTGGAGATACTCACATGTTGTCTGGACATTGCCCTGGGCAACCAGCTCTAGGTGAACCTGCTTGAGCATGGGGAATTAGACCAGATGACCTCCAGAGGTCCCCTCCAATCTCAACTGTGATTCTGTAATAGTAGATTGAAATTGATGGCAATAAAAAAATAATACCTGTCCCGCTCAGACTCCCTTCCCACCCTCCATATTCCTATGTCTGTAAGTAGTCGATCAAGCAGGGTAATAAACGGACATTCAAAATTGAGTCCGTTTTGGGGAGGGAGAAATAATTCACCGTGCTCTGATTTAGGAGAATGGCTAGACTTAGTGATATACTACTGTGATATACCACTCATACATCAATGTGAGTCCACTGAAAGTGCTGGAATTGTAACAGAGAAAAACTGATACAATGGACTGGTAAGTCAGGCCCATATGTTCATAACAGGAAATTTATTCATAGCTTATGCCTTTAATAATTGATTGTTACTCAGAACAAATATCACACTGAAGACACTGTGGCGGGAATAAGATCTTCTGGCTTTAACTTAGTTGGATTTTCTCTGTAAATATTAGATTAAAACTCTATCATTCTCCCTCCCCCGCCGCTATTTATTACTTTTTTAGTTGCATTTGCTATTTCTCTAGTACTGTTTCTAAGGGAACTATTATCCTTAGAATTCCTACAGTACCTAGAGCATCTCTGAAGGATTTAGTGCTTTCCACAGATGTGCAGATAACAGCATCATTTTTTTTTTCCTTTTTATTGTGGATGTATATTCTCCAATTCTAAGTTTCATCTGTTCAGAGTAGAGATACTTTCCTGCTGTAGAGGAGTAAATGTGTCATCTTATTTCACAGTAGTGTACAGCTGTAACACTCAACATTCCCATGAGATACACTAGGTGGAAGGGATATGATTGGAAATAATATAAATGTCTAAAAGCACAAATAAATTCTTAAGGTTATTACCACTTTTACAGATAACAGAAAGAAGGAAAGCTGCAAATTGTATTTAAAAGTTATAATCACTGCAAGGAAAGCTCCAATGCTTATGAATAACATAATCTTTTCTCTTACTATGTAAGGTGAAATAATAGCTACAAGGAAACCTGAAACTTGTTTTTTCTCTCTGTGTACTGGTATTTTACCTATCCTTTTCACCTGCATTCCCGAACTCCATAGGCTCTTAATCATTCTGTTTAACATAGCTTGCTAGAAATGCAGGCTTTTATTCTTATGACTTCCTTCTTGAAAATTACTTATTGTTCTCTCATTATTTTCCTTTTTAGTCAAAGAACATGTTCACATATTACAACAAAAGCATCAATTTAATTAATTTTTAATCTTCCAAAAATTAATATCCTTCTTTCTCTGGGACTTTTGTCTCTATGAATGAATGAGCAAACTATATTTCATTTAAGCTATTACAGCACACTCTATTTCTGTTGATCCAACCCTCCGGCTCAGTCTGTTGGCAAAGTGAGAACATTTCTTTCAAAGTCTGAAGATACAACACGTGGCAACTGTAGAAGCCCAAGAAAGGGCTATCGAGTACTAAATCCAAGGGTCTGTGATCCCTTTAAAGCTTGTCACCTATGCGGCAAATCGGGTCTTACATATAAAATAAAAGATGAAGGAAATTGATATACTGTACAACAGCTCTATGGTGTCCTATAGAAAATTTGAAGAAATGTGAATTAAAGGTCCACATTTTTATTTATTTTGATATGTTACATTAATTTTGATAGGAATCCCCAAAACTGTGTAACACTGAGGTATACTAGTTTCAAAAATGAATTTTTTTTTCCCAAAGAAATAGGGGGATGTGACTGATGCAGGAAGAAAAATAACACTCTTGATCTTAATGCCTTTCCATTCTTTCATTTTATTATAATGTAAGCTGGAGTATTTAAGTGTTCAAAGTGATTTATCTTTCATCATATCAGTATTAGTGGTGAAAGAGCAGATTTATCAGTTGTAATAACAGGCAGGCTGCAGTTACCCACAAACATAAGCAATGTACCTTGCAGTAACCAGGGACAGACTTTGCTGAATCAAGATAACGATGTGCAGACTGTTAAGGAACACGTCCCCTGAAGGGTTCCATTCTCACACCAAGCTCTTACAGAAGGCGATGGTGTTAATCTTCCGGAGCTGCTGTTACAGACTGGTAAAGAAGTTCTCTGTTTGGTAGGTTTTAATCACTAAAGTTCTAAATACTAGGGCTTCTCCCTCTGCCATCAGAGGGGACAGTTTTTGGGGTCTAGTGGCTTCTGGGCTTTTGGGCTTTGCTGAGCGTGGGGAAGTTTTCTGGAAGGCAGGATTACCTGTGAGCTCTCCCAGGGCCACAGAGCAAGGACATAAAAAATACATTTTGTGTAGAAAATACCATACCTCCAAATTTCATCTGTTGGAAAGTCAGCTTGCAAATTTCCTTACATCTGCTACCGCTGAAATAAAATGATGGCAAAAAAAAGCAAGCAGTATCAGAAGAAAGAGAACAAGTCATTATCCTTATAACTGAAGTGTTAAAAAAGGCTCAAAAGCCTCACTTTGCCTTTTACTTCTATATATGTGTGTGCATGGTCTGTTAGTATAGAGGAAGACTAAAATGCTTTGAACTACTGGAGAAGAGAGACTGTAGAAGAGTCGGTTACTTCAACCCATTTCTGCAGGAGTCATTTCAGGGGGGAGTAGTCTGTCCTCAGATGACCATTGTTTTGCCTAATACAAGGTATGGCAGACACTGAGCTGTCAGATCTCTCAAACTCAGATCTACTGAGTAATAGGAAATTTGGGGGGAAAAAAAAAGTTATTTCTCTTCTCTTCTGTTACCCTGGAACTATCTTCACATGACATCTAGTAAATAATTGAAATCAATAAAGAGTTTTTACAGAATTTTCTCTTCAGGAAATAATTCAAAATTGCTGTAGAGAAGGAAGTTGTATCCATTTTTTAGCTACTGGATGATGCTTTAATGGGCATGGAAGGTAGGTTTCATTCTCTCATTTACCTGAAGGAGTCTGAACTCACTTTTTCCACCTGATATTTTCAGCTATCACTGCAGTGAGCTCTTTTGCCTGTCTGCAACAGCTTCTTATTGTAGATAATTTTAGCAGATCTCTTCAGCCCTGCCCTATATAATTTGTCTAATCAAGTGATAATCTAGAATAATTCATAATTATAAACAAATTGTAGTGTAAATGTCCAGTGTGGGAAAAACACAGGAAGAGAAACCTGACGTAAAATACTTTCTGTGCACCTAGATTTCACACAGAAGTCTGCAGGACTTAGAGACAACTGCCTTTGATAATCAGATCACAGAACTGCAAGCAGAAGACACCTAAATTGCAGTGTGCAGCTGTGTACTGCATTTATTATCTATTCTAGATCTGAGAGGGAGGTGAGAATCCCCAAAATACCAAGGACTGTAATCATCATTAATCATTACTCACCAGCTGCACACACACACACACATTTCTTCCCTTTTGGCATTTGGTAAAGCCCTAATATATATGTCATGTTGATTTGGGAACTGGAGAGGCGGCTTATAGGGAAAAAATAGAATCATTCCAGTCCTCCTAAATATGGAGCATTTTGATTTACCTTAGGAAGAAAACCAGACTTAATAGTTACGGGTTTATTTCTATGCAGTGGAAAAAGGACTGGGTGGTATATCATGTAGGAAGTATGAGGTAAATTGCATATTTATTTCATGTATTTTAAAAAGTACATGCTTCACGATCAGAGGGAAAATCTCAGTGAAATATTGGTAACTGCAGGGAAATTCTTTTTAGAAAATTGTAAGGTTGCTCCAAAGAGGAAAGTTATAAGGGCTGTATACAACAGCTACAAGAGAAAAATGGGAGAAAGTTAGTGTGCCTTTGCTACAAAGTAAAAAGTAAATTGAATTTGTAAGACAAATTAAATATATGCAACTCCTAAATAATTTATAACAGATTTCATTTTAATATATCCAAACAGGAAAGAAAGCATCTACTAATTTACAGAAATTCATGCTGTTCTGTGTGGGTTATTAGAAGGATGAAAAAAAAAAAAAAATTTCTGCCTTGTAAAAATGAGATTGAGAAAGGTGGTTTAACTGTCCTCAGCTTCTTGACAGACATATCTGCATAATCTGCATTTGTCTGGCGAAGTGAGCAACTTAAAAGCAACACGTAATTAGCACATAAAGAAAATTTAAATCTTCTCTTCTTTTTACCTTAAACCAAATAAAATAGCAAGCACTTATGGAAGAATCTTAGTTATTGTTTTTCATTTAGAATTTCTATTGTTCTGTGCAAAGAGGAAGAGGCAACACTGTTTCTCTCTATGACAGAAGGTCTTTCCAAGGACGCCAAAAATGGATGTTGAACCTAACCCCCTGAACCAGTGGGTTTATTTAGTGAAAAGGAAGTCTAATGCAAAATTATCCCTGAAACCCAACATGAAGACTGTCAGAAATACAGTCTTTAGAAACAGACAAATGTTAAACAGCTGCTAAGATTATGTTCAGCAGTCACACATTTTAGGAAATCTAGTATGAATTTATGAATCTACACTGACAAAAAAGATACTATCGATTTAAACTACCCAAACACCCCATTGTAATATTTGTGGAAATCCATAAGATCCTGCCTTATGCAGCTAAAATTGTTGGCTATTCAGGGATCTCTGTCTGATTTGTCTTTCTTTGTTTCTTGGAAGGGTTGAGGGGTTTACCTGTAAAACGGGGGACACAGAAGAGGAAATTACATTTTCTAATATTATGCTGCCTAGCTGAATGAAATATAGGTGCCTGAGCTGGAACTCCATCAATAAAAAAAAAAAAAAAAATTAAATGGAATTGCAGCCTGAGCCTCTTTGATAACACATTCAATGAATTTGGGATGCAGAGAGACAGTCTGAGGAAGGTAACATATCATTTAGGTGTCCTTGGCAAGGTTCTACCAGGTCCATGGGCTGAGACAGCACTCGTGTGATTATGTGACTGGTAGGTAATGTGTTATAACTAGGGAGAAAGCACTGGGGTGATGATGAGTGGGTTTGGTGTAGGAGAGTTAGGTGGGAAGTTGATTCACGGAACTACGGTATTGATCTATTTAACATTTTTTATTATTACCTTTTGTGATAGAAGTGCTGACTGCTCTAGAGAGGTAGGCTTTGGTTCTTTCTGATGTGGTTACTTCTCATCTTTGAATGACTTTCACAAGCCCCTGGCTCTTCTACAGTTCCGTGAGTTCTTTCTATTTTCTAGCCCCATCTGTTTTGCTGCAGTTAGCTTTTCTTTCTCTCCAGCCACCAGCAATCCTGGCTGTGTTGTCTTGAGTGATCACTTATATTCCTCAAAATTGATAACATTTCCACTGTCACTTTCCCTCATGACATTTTCCTCTGACTTTATGACTTATTTCATCATCTTAGAAAGCCAGGCAAATTTTCATCTTAGATGAGTCCCAACCTTTTGCTGTGGCAGAGAGAGTGGAAGGAACACGTTGCTTCTCCTTTACTAACCCTACTACAGTCTGATTTGAGGGAAGGAGAATACCCTTATCATTGCTGTAATTTACTTAAATCAGAGTGGAAAACATGGGTTCTAACCAAATTCAGGCAGTCACTTTCTTCCAAAGAATAGCCAAGACAATGAGAGAAAAGGAGAGTAACAGCCTCCATGAGACACGATCAGATATTTTCAGTAAGGCATTTTTTAGGTACTGTAAATGTTGCTTGCTTGGAGCTGCTATTTGGTGCATTTGCAAGAATATGTCAGCTCTGCTGACTAGGATTTTACCTCCATAATGGAATTTTCTGGTCAAAATAAGAGAGAACTTCCCACAAGTTAAAGCACAGAATAACCAATAGCCTAAAGGTGGCGGTTGTCTCCTAAAATGCAAGTGACCTAAATTCTCCCTGAACCAGATTACTGACTTGAAAATAAGCCTTACCCACCCTAATGACTGTCCTGTTAGGTGATCAGGTGTTTTGCAGAGGAGTTGTTACGGTACCTTTCATGAAAGCTGTTTCATTTTTGTATAATTATTTAACAACTGATTAGAGAGGGACTTGATCCCACATACAAGGTAAGTACTTCTAATCATCAGTATCATACCCTGTTCGTATTTCTCCGTCTCCCCTACTGAGCCATTCCACTTTGTTTGCAAACTTTCTTATTCTCTTTTGGGGCTTTATTTGTATGAAATTAAGAAACAGATCCTAACCATTGAAAATGAGGCAAAAAGAGAAAGACATGTAGGGGTTCTGCAAGAGTGTCAATCCCATGCTGTAACTGTAAAAATCTGGTTTTTGTTTTCTTCTTTCCTAAGATTATATGCCGCAGCATAAGAGATCTTTCTACACATTGCTCTGATCTTGTGTCAACATAAGGGAGAGAAAAAAAAAACCTTTATCTTTGTCTTATGGGAGCTCAGAGTGACAACCACCTTTTGTGCAGAATCTCAGCTACTTCCTGCATACTACCTCCGTCCTTGCCAAAGAAACTTGGCAGCTCCCTTGACAAGAAATATGTCTTTCCATAACTTCACAATTTATGACTCTATTTACAATGATGCCTTTACAATTTAGTGGTAGATCATTCTATAGATTCTTGGAAGAACAACAACCTTTAGGGTGACAGACATTCAAGGAATCTGCCATTGAAAAATGTTTTTGCAGTGCCCAGAGGTCTGGTGGGAGAGCTACTTGTCAGAATATTTAGAGTTAGGTTTATCACTTCAAAAACAGGGAAAAATAACTGAATATATAATGTATAAGAAAGGAAAACGTGTCTGAAACATATTCCTCTACCATTAAATCTACCTACTGCTCTTTTCTATCTTAAGGCCAAATAAGCATCATTTGTTTGCCTTTTAAAAGACTTGTTTTCTTGTTGCTTGTTCTTGGACTCCAGGACATCACACAGTGATACAATACTCAAGTAATTTTCTCCCTCCTCTTCCTTAAAGTCTCTTGAATCATGTTTCTATTTTGTACTCTAATTAGCACTTTCCTTGCTTAAGACCTTTGCATGCTTTCTCCATTTATAAGATTTAAAAGGTTTAATTTGCAACAGACTTGGCTGAGAGTCTACCGTGAAACCTAAATACTCCAGAAAACTGATTTGAGGATAGGGTTGCTAAGACTCCTCAAAAGCCTGCTTTGTTAGAATCAGGGAAGCCACTAAGAGACTGTATTTTTTTCCTTCACCGTTCAAACCACACAGAAACAGGGTAGCATTTAGCCCTTTAACTTTGTGAATAGAATCAAGATAAAAAAGCATCGCAGAAAACACCTTTGTTAGCTACCATCAAAATCCATCCTCTTCCTACCACTCTAATGACCGAGCATTCCTGTCCTACCAGATTCCTCTTCCAGACCTTCAAACAGTTTTGTGTTGCAAAATCTGGATCTTCATTATCTATCTGATATTTTTTTTTGAGGTATTGCACGTTGTTGTCAGCAGGCTCATTTTTTAGCATCACGCAGATCAATTCTGGATGAAAGACAGCAGGCTCTCCCTCCAAAGTTAACAAAATAATTCAGGGATGATGCAGTGCCTTGTCATGACAGTACAGCACAGGTCATTCCTGCCATTTGTCACCACTAAAGGCAGGCACCCCAGCAGCAGAATCGCTAGCGTTCTCATTTGTCTTCGGTAGTAGGTATCACCTTTGACTGTGCAGCAGAATTTCAAGCTATCATTAAAAAATCATTAGAACCCCAAATGGGACATTGTGAACCTATGCTTCATTCGGAGTCGTTTTCCTGAGCTCTCACACAGATGAGAGCAACAATATCAGTAATGTATATAAACTGCCATGCCGTGCCATGTACATTTTTATTGTGGACTTGTTCAACCCAATACTTCTTTTCAGGCTGTCTGTGAGCACAAAGTGAACTCCTTTTTGGATCATCTAGAGCCTGGGGAGACTGCGCAAAGCTGCACCAAAGATGCTTCTTTATGTGGATCAATATTAGTGCCATGTCGTTCATTTAACATAAGGCATTTCATTTTGAAATGCCTTGATGCCCTGAACTTCAGTGCTTCCCTTGAGCACTCTAGCACCTGCAAAATCCATGAGCCTGTCTTTCCCCACTCAAAACAGTCTAAGCCGCTCTTTATTAAAGCTGCACAGTGAGTTATACAGCAGATTTCTGTATAATAGTCAATACTTTATAGCACTCTTCAATTACATACACACTTTTACCTAAAAATAGGTAACTTAAAACAGGCTAAACCATGTGGATTGGATAGCCAGTAAGACAAGTTATTGACATCACAAACTTCTGTGGGACATGTATTATGCATGTTACAGGAAAGAAATAATTTTTTTCTCTCAGTCTGCAATCTTTCATTTCCTGACTAGACCAAGTTCTTAGTCTCTTTTGCAGCCAACTCCCTCCAAATGGCTCAATATCCACTAGAGTAAAAAAAATAATGGTCTTTCTATACAGCAGACCTGAGGAGATTTATGTGCATGTATCAGGTGTATCAAGCAGGCAAAGCTATTAAATGAGATGACATATGTTTCTTACTCAAGGCACACAGAGCAGCATCACCCCAAGAAGCCATTTCGGCGTACTTGCGTAGCACAGACTAACTCCTTTCTTATGAAAGGGAGTTGATACAATTGCAGCAAGGAACCTGAAATTTGTATTACATTTAAAGCCAGGTAAAGACACTTCCCATATCCTCTTAAGGAATTGATACAGTTTTGCTGTCAGTCAGCCTACTTGCTTGAAAAGTGGAAGTTCTGCAGAGCCTTCTTATAAACTAATGGTTTTAGTTTTCCCAGAAAAATAAAATATCCAATTATAGGCCGTGAAAGGCAGATTTCTCTAGGGAAGATGTATCTGCATGGAAACTACAGCCTCTTATAGCTGTGAAACTGGGCTCATGAATTTTATGTTCAAATGCAAAATCAAAGGTATTGTAAGGATTTGGGCTGGGGAGTGACTACTCATTTACCTCCATGAGGGCTCTGGAGACACACAGATACACCAGACTACTGGTCCTTACCAGCATTATAGACGATATCAGAGCAGACATATGGGATAGAAGGAGGCCATACCTCCATATGACGGATCTCTATAGAAGACAACCAAATTTACAGTTCTTGCTGACATGCAGCCTCACTCTTCCCATAGTTTGCATAATCCTGCAGTGTGGGCACAGCAGGTTATTGGGAAGGGCAAGTTTCCTACTCCTTCCTCAAGGAAGGACTCTCCTACATAAACTGTATTTCAAAGGGACTGGGAGGGATACGTCTCCCGTTCATCTTTGGTACCTCTGCAGGGCTCTGGAGGGTCCCTCCGGCATGTGATCCCACCGACCCCTTTGAACGAGAACATCCACAAGAATGGGGTGATGAGGATAACAAAAGATTTCAGGAGGTTCTTTTGGAGGGGTCTTGGGATAGTTGTTCACATGGGTCCTGAAAACGGCACTGCATTGTCTGGATTTGGAAAAACTGTGTCACTAACCTTCTTGGAATGTTCTCTCCTTTTATCTATTCTCTGTGTGGGATTTGCTGAAATTCTTGTATGTTTTCAGCTATAAATATTTCCTCTTGCTTTTGACTTCTATCCAAAGTGTCTGCAAAGCTTTCTGTTTCCTTAGTCAAGCACAGCACAGGAAAATACTGACAAAGAAAAAGGGACTAGAAGCAGAAACGATGTAAATATTATTTCATACCATTGAAGGAGGTAATATACAAAACAAGAGAAACAAGTCTACTTATCTGGAAGTTTGAAAGAAGTTCCATTTAAAAGCAAGTTACCTTTTGGGGGGAAAAAACAAGGTGTTTTCTTGCTGCCTATTTTCTGGTACTGCCAACTGCCAGGAGAGAATTAAAAAGACAGCGAAGGTATTTACAATTCTGATGAAGGGGTAGGTGTTGAAAACGTTATGTGTGATTGCAGGGATGATTTGGTCTAGGCAGCTAGCGGCTGCTGTCTGGTATACCGAGAAGGAACTGGTAGCGCGCAGCTCAGGCCGGGCTGCAAGGCTCAGCTCTGCTCCCGGCTGGCACTGATTAACCGCTGTGATGTGCTGTGGGCTCGGGGCTCTGCCTCCCAAGAGCTCAGTTACGCTACTTGAAGAATAAAATTAATATTTGTATCCTATTTAGCAAGGGGGGAGAAAAAAAGGATGAGAAAAAATATATCTTTATTTTCAGCTTTTTCAGAAAAAAAAAAGGAGGAAGACTTCTACTGTGGGTATAACATGTATCTACATGCAGCAGGTTTATTGAGGGTCCTAAAATGAGATCCGATGCTTCTGATGTGATTGAAAGAGAGACATAGACTTTGTTTCCTGTTATAGCACTTGTGGCACTCATAGCACTGCAGCAATAGCAAGGAGCACAGGAACGACGTGCAGCTTCCAGTCCCGGCCTCTGCCAGATAAAGTGTGTCCATTTATCTGAGGGCAGGATTTTGGCTGCCTCTTGTGTTCATGATGTCTATGACAGAGATTCTAAATACTCATTAAGACTAAGTGTTTTAGGGAGAGTGAGTGACCAGAGCTTCTAATTCAATGTAATATCCACAAGAAAGACACTATTTTTAAGTATTTGCAATATTTTCACTTTTCTTTTGTTTGTGCTGTATTTTGAGGTTGCATCTAAGAGCTGGGAATTGGACTCTTATGGAGAAGACCAGAAAAAGACATTTTATCTTTCCTGTCTGTCACTATTTCACAGCATTGCAAACCAAGAACATTCTGCATTTTTTCAAACAAATAAAGATATTTTGCTTTAAAATAATCAATATAAATTTACATATACATTTCAATATATATGAAAATCATTTGGAAAACATGTTTCTGTTACATGGATAGAGATAGTCCTCTTTTATCTACCATGGCATGGATAAGTATTTGCAAATGAGGTACCACCACAGGAGCTGTGCAACTCAATGAAGCATTAAAAAAAAAAAAAAAGATTAATTGCCCTTTTTTCTGGACTTCTTCTTAAATTTCTTTCTTTTCTCCCCCCTCTTACTCAGAGGAGTGCTTGCTGTTTCTTGCTGAAAGCACTAGGAAAAAACTCTACTTAATTTAAATAGATAGCTCAGGTTTCTTTACTGACATCTATAATCTGTGAAAGCAGTGTTGCCTAACTTCTGGAGCCAGCTGAAAGGATACATGGTATTATTATAAAAACATATACTTATCAGGAGCTTCCCATCAGCTTTTCCCTCAGGAAGTCACAGGAATAAAATACTACTTTAGACCTATTCTCTGTAAAATACATACACTCAAAATGGCGGCTGGAGGAACTCACATAAATAACAATTTTTAATGTTACTTTAGTGGTCAAATCCAAGCATAGCTGCAACAGTAACCACCTTAGAGAGAACACTTCAGATTTCATTTACAATTCATCTCAACTCCCAGAAAGAGCCATCTGCATCTGGTTTTACTTGTGCTTGTTTCATCCAATACACTAGTACTCTTGACATAAATGTTAGATAAAGATCCAGACAGATAGAATCAGATAGATAAAAGTTCAGATTTATCAGATATGTGTTTATTTTAGGTACGTTATTGCTCTTAAATGTCTGCTTTGCATAGAGTTTTTATGAGTTGCTAACGTAAATCTTTTTTTTGGTTCATTTCTGTTTTAATTTAGGTAATATTGTTAAATGGATTAAACTGATACTTTCTGTAACTCTGTTGACGTCACTGGAGTTACATTAGGGACACACTAAAACCCATTTGTCTCATCAAGCATCAGGGAAATATGCTTGGAATATGCTTGGAATTCAATGTCTTTTTGATGCCATCTGAATCTAAAATACAAATTCATGCAAAGATTATCTAGCCTGGCAGCATTCAGAATTTCATTTCAGTAGATAATCTGAAACCAAAAAACTTAAAAAGCTGGTGAAAAAGGCAAAAATATTGTATATAAAGAATAAATAATTAATACTTGTTTGAAAACAGAGTCTTTGCAAGCTACCATCATTTTGAGGGATTGTTCTTCCTTTGATCCCGTCCCAAAGTATTGTATTTAAACATTTAGAAGAGGCATAGAAGAGACAATGGGCACAAAATGAAGCACAGGAGGCTCTTCCTAAATATCAGGAAACATTTTTGCACTTTTGAGGGTGACTGTTACTGACCCAGATTTCCTAGGGATGTTCTGGAGTCTCCATCCTTGGGAATATTGAAAAGCCGTGAGGACAGGGTCCTGGGCAACCTGCTTTAGGTGGTCCTGCTTGAGCAGGGCGGTTAGACTGGATGATCTCCAGAGATATCTTCCAATCCCAACCATTCTGTGATTCTGTGATTGAAGACAAAGACGATCCTAACAGAAGTGCCTTTGCACAAATCTACATTGCCTTAATGTTTCCTTTCCAAGAATAGATAGTACATAAGTTAGTGAAAAGAGTCTTGCTATACAACCATGCTTTAACATTAGATTATAAGGTCAAGACTAATTAGAAAGAAAGAATCAATTATTCCTTGAATTTGCATTTTGAGGTTTTTTGGGAGAACATTAGCACACTACTTATCATAGCTCCCATAACATTCAGTAATAACTGATTGTTCTGCCCTTGATTTTGTACAGCAAATTTATACTAAGCCACATTATTTAGACACTTTCATTAACCATTGAGAATTTCATTGTTTCAAAACTGGCAATAAAAAGCATGTTTCTTAAAATCACTTTTGCTACCTGACAGTACTGGAAAAAAAACCCTACAATCCTTTAATTTAAAGTACTGTCTCAAAACCAGGTTATGCATCTCCACATTTCCTGTTCAACAGTTTTTATCATAAGACTTAGCAAAAAAAAAAAAGTGGAAGATTTCGTTAACTCCGTCATTCCCTCATGCACTTCTCCCATAGACACCTGAACTGCATTTGTTTAAGATAACGAGGTCCATTTTCCCCCACAAGTGACAAAAACTTTTATTTGCAAAATGCAGATTTCTCCTGAAATTCTTTCTTATGACCAATTTTTCCCTACTTTTTTTTCTACCTTTCTCCACTTGCTGAGGCTACAAGGTCTTGTGTTCTGCTCTACCTTTGATGGAGTCCTGAAGGTAACTCCAGTGACGGCAAAAGGAAAGTCCTTTTTCAAAGGTTCCATTATTGAAAATGTTTGAAGAGCAAATGGAATTGTATTAAAACAGAATTAATAGAATAGGAAATTTTCCTAACATACAAAAATCTTCTGAAGAATGAGCATGTCTGGAATTGTTCTAGCAGAAACATGTTAACTGGACAGGGACTTGCTGAACACATTATTTCTCATGTGGACAAGAATTCAGTTGTTGAACTATACTGTTATCGCTGCCTACATCTCTCCCACTGAAATGTTCCTACTACCATTGGGATTTTTCCAGGAATCTAAAAGTTACTGAAATCAGATGAGAAGGGAAAACAGAATAGATAATACTATTGCCATTATAGCTGTCACCCAGTTTCTATTAAGTAAAACCAAGAAAGGGTCTATTTGTATCCTGGTTTTTACCCTATTCCCATCACCTCTTATCGTTCTATGTTCGCAGTTTGCTTCCACTTCAGTGGAGCATTAAGAATTAAGAAAATGGTTGAGCACTCAAAACTCAGCCAAAGTTTGGCCAGTTGTTCTTCAGAAAAAAGATTGAGGGCAAAGACAGCTACAGTTTCCTGAAGCATAGAATAAACCATACATATACAGCAGGAATATATGTTACTATATGAGGGGTATGATATTCTAAAAAAAAGCAATTTGAGAATAATTGGAGATTTGATTAAATATTTGCTTTCAGTTTGATAGTGTGAGTAACAGCGGGAACACTTTCCCTGGGCTTCCAATCAAAGGAAGCTCAAGTGAGAAGAGCTGAAGCACTTCTCTAGTATAGTCCGATGTTTACAAGGTGCTATGTCCAGGTGAAAACCTAGTTTTTAAATCCTATCTGTAGAAAAAGAATTTGACTGGCAGTGTCCTCAATCTGTGCTTCGGTTCTTCTAAAATTTTGACATTTACAATAACCTTTCAGATCAGGAGTTGCTTATGCTTGGTTTACTATCCAATGTAAGCAGACAAGCCTAAGGTCTTTCTTAGGTATTTAAAGCCTTCTATCTTCCCCCCCCCCCAAATCATTGCTGCTTTCAGGCACATTAAATTGTGGCCATATGGATTTCTTAGATTTATCAGATTTTTCTTCCTGCTTTACCAGTTGCCAAATCACAACCGGATCAGTTTAAAAAAAAATGCAAAAAATCAGGAGAGTTTTAAGTTATTTATCAAATGTTAGCAGGGAGCTGAAAAGCAGCTTTGACACATCTACCTGTGACTTTGCCAAAAGACAATGAGAATTAACATTTTACTGGCTGCTAAAAAAACACCCAAAAACCCCAAGCCCCCCAAAAAACAAACCCACAAAAGCACTGTAAGAACAGCACTACTGGTAGTAGTCATTTAAAACTCAATGTAATGTAATATAATGCAATGTAATCTTCCGATAGTGCTCTCACCCTCTTTGGTGACTGTGAAAACATTTGCTAATTGCTTATACCCTCGCTATTCTCCTTCCCTCTGCTGAGCCTCCCCATCACTTGCTGCATTATCATCAGTCTTTGAAGTCAGCAGCAGTCTGCTAACAGCAATTAGGTGAAGCATCAAGAGCAGCAGGTGTTAGATGTGTTGCTTTTTTGTGACATATCAACAGCATTTATCATGTACTTGCAAAAGATTAATAACATACACATGGAATTTCTCCATGCTTTTCTTTTCTCTGTTTGAATAAGGTGAATACATGCCAGCTATTATTATTTTTTGCAAAGAGGGTTCTCAGGCCACAGAAGCTGATGGGTCAGCTCCCAGGATCCTGACCCACCACACATGCCATGTGGCGTAAGGACCCCAAGCCATTTGCTGACATGTTACTCATCTGACTGAATGTAGTCATTTTATAATGGAGCCAGTTGTCTGGATTTCCATTATTGTCAGCGGGAATAAATAGATTATTTGGGTTTTTTGAAGCGCTTTATTTAAAGTACATATGTAAACAGTGCATTGCTATTCTGAGACAGTACTATGTAATCAATAAAAATGCAAATAAACATTCTATGAGTTGGACCTCAAGCCACAATTATCTTGCCTGAATGTAGGAACAATATCGAGTATTACTGGGTAGTAGCAAATGGCCTGGTTTAAAGTTCATTTCTTAGAATTTTTACTGTTACCATCTCCATTGCAAAGTGATAGACAGACATTTTGGGAAGCCTTGAATATGATTTTCTTTCGTTTTCAGATCTGTAAATTTCAAAATCACCTCCACACAGTCTTGTAACTACAGCAGTTATATGACAAGATTCCTTTTAAAGTTGCTGCATTGATCTGCTGCATGAGTGCATCAAGGCACCCTTACAGATACTTCCACAGGTCTGCTTCTCTTTTGAAATGTGCTTAGTGGAGAAAAGGGAGATAGACAGTAGCTTTCAAGGCAATAACACTTATTAGGAGTTATTCCTCTGAAATGCATGACAAGAATAAAAACGTAACAAAACCCCACATAACTATGCCCTGATAATCCAGTCTTGATCGATTAATCAAAAATTCTGTAAAAGAGAGAGCGATAGAAAATCATGTGTCCAACTTCATCTGCCCTTCATTTTTTTCCCTTGAGTGAAGTTACAGATTTTTTTCAAGGACTGGAGGCAGATGACAGTGAGCTGAAGAATAAAATTTGTTGTACAGTAGGGGAAAAAGAATAGTATGCATATTATGTGATGTTCAGTGCAACCGTATTCTAGAGTGCCGTGCAAAGATAACACCTCTTTACTGAAATGATTTACTATATGCACACACTGAGTCACAGCTGCACAGTTTGAATAACAAATCTGTCCTGTAAATGTATTTTACTGCTCCCACTACAGCTTGGACAATTCAAACTGAATTTGTTTCTGTAGACAGAAATGTTTATTAAAGTGCAGTAAGTTACACCAAACAGACTAGAGGCACAGTAGGCTGCATATTGGTGAACACAGAACAGCTTCTGATGTGAATTTTATCTTAAGTTTGGAATTAAAAAATCTGGTCAGCAAACATATAGTACTAATAATCATAGAAATTATTTTACCATGTGTGAAGAGATATGGCACTACTATGTCAGCTGTGGTGTATAGTTTCAAGGCATTTTCCCCATTTTTCTAGACAATATGAAGGTATTATTTTTTCCCCACATAAAGAGTCCTAAATACATTGAAGGTATGAAGTAGCGGTGCAGTTGGGCAGATAATAGAAGCAGCAGTATAAAGGGACCCTCTGTCCTATGGAGAAGGTGGAGGAGAATGCAAAAGCCCGTGGTAATAGGGCAGAGACACGATGGTAAATGAGACCTGGAGAGAGTCTTTAGAGGAGAGATTCAGGTATGTGCGTTCATTCTAAGAAAGATTCAAAATTTCTCTGAAGTTCAGGTATAGGAAAGTAAGTTTTGTCCAGAAATTTTACATTTTATTGCAAAATTGGAGGGTTTGTTGTTGGTTTTCCTCGAAACAGTGGAATTGCTCTTTATGTGATTCATCTAAAGAGTAAACAGCTCACCTTAGTATGAAAGCTACCTCTATATATTTTCTGGACATAAAATATCCTTTTATTATTCAAACCTAGCAAACACAGAGAAGTTAAATCAAGCTCCACTCCATAAATTTGTCCAAGCAGGATTTCTGGTTAAGCCAAGTGAAAGAGTATTGCAAGGTACTTAAGGTCACCGTGACTTGTAACAATCTATCTAAATAAAACAAACACAGAAGTCCATTTCTTTAGAAAAAGTTACATATGTGACCACAGAGTAAAAACACCCCGACATTCAAAAAACAATCTCCATGTTAAACTAGGGAGAAAGGTCAGTTACCAGAGGGTTTTCAATAAGTGTAATTATTTTACACTGACTCTGTCAGATCCCACACGTGCCTTCTGAAACACTTAATATCACTTATGCTCTTCTGTTTGAGCATGTGATTTCTCTTTTTATCTGTGTGTCAACAATTACATTGAGATCTGAGATATTTCTAGCTCGTGAACAAAATTACTACATTGTACATGAGAAGGAATAATTTGAACAACTCACACAAATGTTTTGTCTTTGTTTTTCAAAGTTGTATTGTTTTAGGCAGAACTGCCTGGATTATGGCCATCACAAATCCATTTGGTCATATGTCTTTCAGTACATCTCTGTTGACAACAATGGGATTATTCTAGGACTTCATATGGCACGCTGGAGAACATATTTTATTTAAGAATCACTAGGAAAGATAGGCATGTCAGCAGATTCAAAGTTGTCTGCAATTAACATAAGGGATGCATTTATTATCAATGAACTAAGGATTAACCAAACACTCCAGTTTTAGTTGTTCTTCCTACACAAAGTTGCAAAAACGGAATGCTTATTGGGCTTCCAAATAAATGTACACAAAGTTGTCTTGGAGCTAGGAAGGATTATGTGTGAAGATGTACCATATGGCTGATAGGCTAACAGTGTTTATGTGCTTAATTTAGGACATGGATAGGCAGTTAATCATTTGGATACGGAAATATTCATGTTTATAAAAAACAAAATTTACACCTGCAATTTTTAAAGTTCTAATTATAATGGCTGTTTTCCTGAGTATGCAAAGACATTTTTCATAGACAAATGAATGACTCTGATTCCATATTTCTGAATCAGAATGACTCATATTTCATTACTATTTGAAGACGAAGGTCCCCTGTCAGTAATGCCTGAGTAACATACTGTCAATAACTTCCCTCATGCATATGGGCAGCCTGAAATAAACTGCCAGCTCTTGGGTGTCTACATTTGTGACAATCTGCGAACGAATCGCGGTACACTCTGGAGGACTGCATCAATGATTCTGCATATGGTACGCGATTTAACCTGCATACCAAGGACGTGGGGTATATTGTGAGTCAGGAGTCCAGCTCATCATGAGGTTGAGCCGAATGGCTCGAAGTCACACAGGAGGGTGAGGAAGCCCAGAGACTCCCAGGGGCTACCCCCTGAATTGCCACACCAGGGAAAGGGTTTCCTTCTTCCACAGAGGTACTTTGGGTTAGGAAGAGTCTAATGGCTTTGGGTCTAAGCCATTTCTCTTTCACCGCGAGAAGAGTCTGCGGATCTTTGCTGTGGGATCCACCGTGCTGCATGTCTGAAATACATATGAGAATTCCCCGGATCAAAACCTAGCAATGCAGAGTGCAGACTTCAGCTAAGGAAGAAGGAACTCTGCTGGTATAGTTCAGTTTATGCATATGTTTGTATGTGTTTCTGGCAAGCTCAGGACCATAGGCAGAATTCTGAGATGTATAAGGATGTAGTCTTCAGATGGGGCTTCATGTATCTTTTGTGAACTCTAAAATTAACCGCCTGGGAGCACTTTTTGGTACAGCACAACATAATACTTTTATTTTGTGATTGGCAGGAAGGAATTTTGCCCCCCGTGCCCCTTACTGAAAAGACTGAAAAAGCCTGAATGGGCTTTAGTGGACAATTGTCAGTGCCATATACCGTTTCTTCTCCCTTCAGAGGTGAGAAGAACTAGTGTAACCTTCAATGGGTTTAGTGTACTGAGTTTTGGCAAGTGAGAGTGAACTCTGCTACCTGACTGCATGACCTTGAAAGGATCCGCTGATCACGTTTATTTCTGGTTTATCTAGATGTACCTTTATTATCTTAATGTCCTCTGAATATTTTGCAGGTTCCGAGTATTGACAGAAGGATCCTGACTTGTCTTGCCACATGCACTGCAGGGGATGGGTAGGGCCCTGAAAGCACTTCCCTCGCTGCTTGCACATTAATCCAGAAAAAGGGCAACACAAAATCCTAATAGTTCACAGAGTGATTGGCAAAGATCTGTTGGTCCTTCTGGCACTGCTCCTCATACTTGTACATTAAATGCCTTCTTTAAACGCCTTGAGTGATACATTTTTGTCAAGAAACATTGTGTATTAGTGCTGTCATATTTAAAGTGTCAGCTGTGGAGCTAGTACTTCTGCTCCTCCTCTTCCCTCCAGCAGCTCTCAGCTCCCTCCCCTTCATCATCCCTAAGTTCCAGCAATACTAAGGGACTCCAACAGAGAAGTCTTCTGCTTTAAAGAAAAAATTTAAATAGTATCAGAAGTTCAAACACCACAAAGGGGCCCTGAAATGAGGCACTGAATCCAGCACATCAGTCTGGTTGCCAATCCCAGGCTTCCAAAGCCGGTTGCGGTTCAGATTTCACTTAGACATCTCTAGTTCAGATTTCAGGAGATCTTATACCTGTGTATGCTTGCAGGAGAACAGGCTCTTGGGATGCTGTCCATAGAGGCAATAATTGCAGCAAATGCAACGTAAATAATTTCCTGCTTACTCACTTTTTTCAGGATGGTTCATATAGAAATTTCAAGCTAAGACATATACAGCTCCTAAGCCAAATTCTGCAGTCCTAGCTTTGTGATTAAAATACACTGTTCATTTTCTTCATTAAAGAATTTGGAGTCACAGCTGGCCAGAGGCTGGTGTTAAGCCAACTCATGCGCTCCCAGTTAATAGCAGTTCCTTTGACAGCTATGAATATCAGGGCCACTAACTTCAAGTGCGTTTTCTGCAGTGCAATTGGTGAGGAAGGATGTTTAACAGCCTATGTCTTGGTGGGGCTGTAACCCACAAACCGTTTGACTGTGAGAAGTTAATGTGGTATGTCCCTGGTGGTAAAGAAACCACATGGTGCTTCTCTTACCTCGACAATGAAGCTTTCATCTCTGCTGTGCAGAGGTCAAAGAAAATGGCAAGAAATCAAATGTGCAGTGGATAATAATCAAAATTAGTAGAGGAGTTGGAAAAATTACAGGTTACTTGCCATGTTAATTGTAGGTTTTGAGCCTTTTGTTTTAATTCCAGACATCTATGTAAGAAGAACCATTAATTAACCTCATTCAGTACCAACCCATGAACATGTATATTACACACTGTTTGTTGATAATAGGCCAGGCTGTGCTAGGAAAGGAACATGTTCCAGTAGCATGTCACTGAAAAGAAAGAAGGGGTGGATGCTTAAAGCATGGCATTCTTGTATGAGATGACCCTTTTCTTCTTGCGCTGAACTGTTGCCTCCTTCTGTCAAAAGCACGAATGCACTTTTGCTATTGGGCTACAGTCTAGTTACTATATTGATCAAAGCACATTCTCTGGCTCGCTTGTAGGATTTGGATAATCATTATTATGTTTAAAATTGTTTATTTCAACCTTGTAAAACTGTCACTGCTCTAGCTGAATAATTTTATATTTTTTCAGCTCTCAGAGGAGAAACAGTATAGGAACTTTTTGAAACCACGTGCCTCCACATCTGATGGGTGAAGGACCTATGCCAGCCGTAGCTGGGTGCTGTAGTTGTATCCAGCCCTTCTGATGTTTTGCTTCTGCCTGTAGGTAGGGATGATCTTTACAAAGCAACAGATTTCATTGCAGTGGTAGGAAAACAAGGCACGTAGGTGGGAAGTGGCCGCTGACTTCCGTGAAAGTGGGGGACAAGGTTCCCCATCACGTGGTCTCCCATTTGTTGAACTGCACAGAATCACCTAGTTCTTTTCACTAGTTGGTTTTATTTCACATTTTTAAGCAATCAAAAAAAATGCTAAAGCATGTGCAGACCTAGATTTATGGAAGCCTTACATGTGTTTATGGAATCTTAAAGATTATGTTACATTATTATTAAGCTGCTTTATACCTACTTATGAAATCTTAAGACTATATGATTATTATTTTTAAGATTTTATTAGTATTATCTTAAGATTAAATAGTATTGGGTAAAGTAGTACCTACTATGAACAAAATCTTTTCATTTTAAAATTAATTGATAGTAAAACTCTTTTATTTCACTTCAATTTTGTCCCATCATGTGCAGAAATTATTATCTTTCTTGTGGTATGTATAGGCACGAACTGAAAATAATATAATCTATCTGCTTCTAACAGCAGAGCCTACAAAGGCATTTTGGTTTCTGACTCCTGTTTTAGTGCCTCACTATCCACTCTTTATCACAGGAACTTGGTGATTTCATAGCAAATTGTGTGTCTAAAAACTTCTGTGGATGTGACCATTTTGGTATGTGTCTATTTGAATGCAGCTAATCTCTCCAGGACTTTTCTCTAGGTACCTGCGAAAGACAGACCAGTCCTCCCAGTATTCACTAGGCATGAAATGAGAAAGACTCAGCTATATACAATTCAAATAACTAAGTAAATATCACAAAAAAAAAAAAAAAAAAAGTGTAGGAGGGTGCAGCCCGGGGATAGATCAGCAGCTGAAGTATCAGGGTGCACTGTGGCCACTCCAACAAAACTAGGCTATTTGGAAATGAGTAGCTCAAGGACAGTCAATTTATTTTACTTTGGCAACATAGACCAATTTTGAGCGTGACAGACTTTGTCTCAAAATTAGCCCTTTTCTTTACGCAACATTGATCACTGTTTAAATTATCTGCATAACTATAAATATCCTCCTTAAATAAAGTGTGTGCTACTGCATTCAAAAGGCTGAAGAAACATATGTGGAAAAGAACAATATTCTTCATACTTCTATTCGAAAAACAAAGCATGCAATTGTGAATTTAAAATGGCTTTTTAAATGTGCCAAGACTATAAGAAAAATAATTAGTAAAACTGTGGGTATATTTAAGAATTCCCCCATGAGTATTTGTTAGATGTTTTCATGTGTATGAACTTCACCCTTAGCTAGTGCTTTTATGTTTAGTTTCTGAAAACGTTTGGAACCGAATTCAGCTGACAGAAATATTCCCTAACCAGCAGTTCAAAATGCTTGTAACTGTGCCTGTTAAACAGGAAGCAACATAAAAAAGATCTTTGGAATAATCCTAAATAAGCGTCCTTAGTTGTATTTCCAATCTACATGACAAATGGAGAAAATTCCCACTCTCTGCATAATAACTACATTTGGGAACAATAAGTGATTTCCAATAAATTCATTTTAGGGTTACATTGATTTTAGGGTTAATTCTGAGGTCATTTACTTCAGGCTAGTACTTACCTGAATGAATTTTTTTGTCTAAAAGTTATGTACTTAGAGAATCCCATTCAGAGGTGTATCAAGGAAGGCATCAGCAATACTATAAGGAAGAAAATTAATTCCTGTCTAGACAGTCAGCAACGTGCATCCCTTTTGTCTTCTGTATCTGGAAGTTAATCCCTGAGCCATTTGAAGTTAACTGCAAATGAACTGGCACACCTGAGTCACTGACTTAGCTCCAGCCAAAAACTACTATTGTGGTTTGTAGCTTGTTGCAAATGTACGCGGTCAAATGGTGTACCTCGTCAGGAAAGAAATGGTGATGAATGGGATCCCTTGAGTGGACCTGGTGAATGGGAAGGCTGCTGGACTCTGTCTTGTGATGTGCAGGACAAGAGCAGTGGGCTTTGAGGGAAAGCGAGGGGGAGTAACAGAACCCTGTATCCAGCACACACCAGTGTTGGTGTTGCACAGCACTTTAACCTATATAAATGAACATTTGTAAGTCTGCAGTCTTTCACTTGTAACACTACCGTCTGCCTTTCATTTTGTATGCAACCTGCCACACAGAAAACTCCAGGATGCTGTGGCAGTACCTTTTACTTTTTTATCCCAAAGGGCTGTTATCCTCGCAGCCTCACGCTGGAGGATTCAGGAAATATTACCACATCTGTAAAGTTGGGGTTTGTAGGAAGTGATTGCCATTGAAATGTGAATTTTCCCTTCCCAGCCTTTGCTGCATAGTTTTTAGTTTATGAACTTACGCTCGGGAACAAATAAATCTTAATCGATAACTCTAGTAGGTAATAGTCATATAGGTAGCCAACAAGCATTTGCTGATAATGCACACGCAGAAAGCTAAACAGCCAACTGATGGATACAACATCTGTGCCTGATAACAGCATGCTCTCAAAAGCACTATTACTGTAATGAAACAGTCCTGATGAAACCATATTGTTACTGTGTAAAAAATTACTCAGAGGAACACCTTCTGCAATGGAGAGGATGCACAGATGAGGATGATGAACTGGGGAGATCCTCACCAGTTCTTTTGTTGGCCGGTGACTTGCAGAGTTTTCCCTTCTTACCCTTCCCCTTTCCCTATCCCTTGACTTGTTATGCTGCAATGCTTTTTGCTGAATACACTCATGACCTAGTCCAGGAATAACTCCTTGTCCTTGCTTAATAAGCATTTTTGAAGATACCCGTTTCATCTTAGTTGCCTCTAAAGACTGTGTGTTAATACAGTAAACTAAAAAAACTGTCACATAAAAGGAAATAGGTAAATATATTCCTTCAAATAATATTAAGCCACATTACTGTGACAAAATAGAACAATTCAGGCACCTACCAATATTTAATCAAATATCAGGTTTCTATATAGGGTTTTTTTCAAATAGTCAATATCAAGTGGGTTGGCACAGCTGGACCTTCTTACAGCTTTTTTTGTGGATTGAACAATTAATTGTCATTTAACAGGACTTGTATAATTTGTAAATATAACTCATTATATTACTGAACAATATAAAGGTTAAATGAAATATATTTAAAAGATTTTATTTACATCCCAGTGCACTAATTACAAGACTTTTTTAATGATCCTTTTTTGTTGTTGTTGTTGTTGTTCTAAATTTGATCTATTGTGATTACTTTTTTTGTCCTCTGTCCTACCCTGAAAGAAATATTACTCCTTGCTGCCAGGCAGCTGCCATTTTACTGCACAGAATTTATGGTCCCTCTTAACATATGGAAAAATCT
Organism: Haliaeetus leucocephalus; assembly: GCF_000737465.1. NCBI lineage: Eukaryota > Metazoa > Chordata > Aves > Accipitriformes > Accipitridae > Haliaeetus > Haliaeetus leucocephalus. The sequence continues at coordinate 3,784,996 of NW_010972753.1, forward strand.
ACCTCACAAGAATTTGTTATATGATTATTCTTCAAAAGTAATTTCACGGTCTTTCTGTACAATGGCAGGCAAATCATATGTTAATGTAAATCAGGGAAAGATATGGCATTCTGCTTTTTTTAACACATTACTCAGAAAATGCTAATAAAAGGATTACGGACTAGATCACTGACTCCCTGGTTACTTAGAAAAACCACAGAAGTTTATAGAGGTTTGATAGACACAATATAAGGAATCGACCCCCTAAGCACTTCTGTATATGATTAATTTTAAACAAGAAGTCTGAAAGATCGCTCACAAGTTAGGTCAGCAAGATAGCTGCATTAATCTAATCATTAGGGAAACCCAGTCAGAGACAAGGAGCTCTGTGAGCTGAACGCTGTACAAGCACAACATACTGACCCAGAGAGCTTCTAAGCAAGACCGAGAAGGTGAAGAAAGGTGGGATGATACAGGGAATGGAAACCACGAGATAATCTGGTTTCAGGATACCAGTACCTGGACTCCAGTAATTTTTTGGAGGATGTCAAAGCAAAAAGGAGTTTTAAGTGCAACATAAAGTAGGATCACCATATCCCTTTGGTGATCTTTATAGGGAAATTTCATCCCTCAAAGAGGCAAAACTGCTTGAAAAGTTTATCCAGGAGGCTGATTACATGAACCTAGTGCTAGTGAGACTTAACCTTCTAGCCCTGAGTGGGAGAGCCTAAGTGGGCAGCAAGTAGACTGAAAAGATTTTTGGAGAAGAAGTTACATGGTTGTATTGGGTGTAGGTGGCAAGGTGTTGATAGTGGGGTGCTGGAGGGGGGCTGTCCTGTGCCAGCCAAAACCATCCATGCAACAGAACCCCCCCAGCCACAGCTGAGCCCATCAGCCAAGCCAGTGACACCTCTGCAAAAACACACTTAAGAAAGGTCAGAAAACAGTGTACAGACAGTGGAGGAGGGAAAAAGAAAAAAAAAAAAAGAGAAACAGCAGTGCAAGTACCAAGGTCAGAGAGGGAGGGAGAGGAGGTGCTCCAGGAGCTGGAGCAGATTGCCCTGCAGCCCTACGGGAGAGCCCCCGCTGGAGCAGGTTAATCCTGAAGGACTGCAGCCCATTGGAAAACCGAGAGAAGGAGTATATTGCAGTATTCTGAATGGCTATCACAAGGGCAACTGCTTATGTGGACCACAACGGAAGATGTTGCCATAGTCAAAATGATATAGGCTTGGTAAAATTTCTAATTATATAGACAGTTAGAAAAGGCTCTACCTTAGATATGTTAAATGGAGAAAGAATGGATGTGACAAGTTAGAAATATCAAAGTCAAAGATGACTCTGGTTGTAGATTTGATGAAGCTGTTCACAGTGATACAGAAAGGAGCTGAGGGTTTCAGCACAGAAGGCTAACATCTGCTTTTTAGTCTCACTGAGTCTTATCTGATAACTAGTTATCCATGACAGATTTCAGACAAACAATGAGAGACTTTGGACAGAAGTAGTAGCTATATAAACTTGTCTTGTATGAAAAAACTGAGGTTGTACATATACATGTGCAGAAGGTTACTCTTGCAAAAATTTGCAGGATCATATTCTAAATGTGTTACTTTACCTTTGGGTTGGAGAAATAAGTCTGAGTTCAAATAGTTAACTCCTTATATATGTCTCTTAGTATCTTAGTATTGATATTATCAAAATTTGCTTTCAAAGTTGTAGGTTTCTGTTATTAAGTCGGATATCTGACTTTTCATTATGGTTTTTTTCCGTCACTTTAATTTCTGATTAGACTTTAACAAAGAATGGGATACATCTTTCCAACAGAGTCACTTTATCTTTATTATTGCTATCCGCATTACAAATGAATTTATTAGCATTCTCATCACAAAACCCAAGTTCATTATCTGATAAGACAAAAATTTCTTCAGATACATCTTGAGGTATTTGATTTGCCTTATTTATATTCTCAGTAGGCAACTTTCTCTCACTTGCTAGAGATGAGTATAAGTAAATTGTGATTCTGCTCATTACTTTATCCTGATTGAGATTTTTTTTTCTGTCCTTTGTAACATGGAATCCTTATTTGTTTTCTTCTCCCTTTGTTTAATTGGTTTGTGACTCCTGAGATACAGTATACATTCTGTTCCTGACAATGAAAAATAGGTTCTAATTTTTTAAATGTGTAGTTTATATTCAGCAATATATTAAATTGAAAACCATATCTGGGTGATAATTAAAACAAACAAAAAATTAACTCATTTAAATATATATTTGCTGAGATGTATTTAGTACTGAATTCATGATGGTCATGTTATTAAATCTGTACAGACAGCTTATTTGGGCTGGGGGGGGGGGGGGGGGGGATTTTTGCATTTAATGTTACCTTTCCCTGTAATAAGACTCGTAGTTTTTCCCTGTTAATCTAAAATTTGGTCCCATCTCCTATTCGGTTTAGTCCCACTCAATTCTGGTACATGCGGAACTTTGTACCAGACCTTCATTAATAACCCAATACATGCCCCCAAATAGGAAAACAGGCTATAGTTAGAATATGGAGACTTTAGGTGATTACACTTTCTCGGTAAACATCTCTATTTTCTGTATTACTCCATGGTATTTTCTCAGGAGTCTATGCAGTCCTTTTTTTCAGAGCTAGTAAAAAATTGCAGATTATTGTAGTCAGTGGTAGAAGTGCCCTAAAGGAACACTTCATTGCAACACAGCCAGGCCACTAAAATATTGGAAAGCACCATGTTGTTAAAGGAGTGAGCAAGACACAATTGCTCTCCATCTTATTTCCCCATTTGACTTACAGAGAGCCACGTCTTTATTCGGTTATTCCTATGAAAGTGTTCAGTATCACTGTGAGACACCTGAAGGTACATGAAAGAACCGCGTGGGTTCTGACAGAAGCACAGATGCTCCAGGAGGCCTGGGATATTTTGCAATGGCAGCTGGAGGCCAGGCAGACCTCCAAGAACACCTGGAGTGCTGCCACATTGCTTATTTTTAGGGAAGTGAATTGAACCCCGGGTATGATTCAGTTCTGTATTCCAAGATCTGGAAGCCCCAAATGGAAGCTCCAGGGACTCACCTAGAGATACTCCAGCTGCAAATACGTTCAGTTTATGGGACTAGCCTAGAAGTGACACAGATGAAAACCAGTAATGTCTACAGCGTGGGCATCAGATCCTCAGCACCAGTCCTCCTGCTCTGCGGATCCACTTTTTCCATTCTGCGCAGCTTGCTAATGCAGGCGTAGCCACTGCGTCTCAGCTGCTGTTACAGTAAGTGGAGATCCTGTGAAGAAGGATCACCTGGACCCTGGTTCAGCTGTCTTCAATGAAAAAAATGTTTCTTAGAGCATCGCTCTAACTTTTGTTCACTACATCAATAAGATCCTCACTGACTATAACAAGAATTTAGACAAGTAGCATGAAACAGATGATATACGAGCAAATCTAATGTTGTACTATTTATAAAAACATACCAACCATGAGATTTCTTTTTATAGCATCAGTGGAACAATATTTTTCACAATTGGATCAAACCTGTTATAATAGTACAAATTTTGCTTAAAACCATCTGTACACTGAGACAGAATACTACAGGTGTTAGTATTTTATTCTTCAAATAGGCACACCTATACTTTCAAATAATGGAAGTATTTGAGGGGCAAAGTATTGCTGAATAGAAGCAACTGAGACCTGCGTTAGCAGAGACACTAAAGGGAGGGTGTTAACAGTGCTATAATTTTCCACTCCTGCTATTTGCTATCACCTTTTTCAGCGATCGTCCTCTGCTGCGAAGCAGCAGTAATTTGTACTTTCTTCCACCAACTTACATTCGCGCTGCAGCTGAATTACACTATTGTAGGACAGAAGAAATGTGGCTCTGTGCTATGGGTTACTCTTGCAGTGTACTGAATGACTTTAACAGTATTCTTATTGCTCCGGTTGTTGGTTTCATTGTTATTGCTTCTACAATATTTGCAAAGCCTTACCACTCTTAATCAATTATCCGATTACAGTTTGATACATTTGTCCCTATTTGCCTCAATATTTTTATCTTGGGGAGACAGGCCCCATGGACAACACTTCTGCAAGTCTGGATTATGAAATACTGCTATAAAACCGTTCTAGCTGAGTCTGGCAAACCCTTTATGATTATGACTGATTCGTATTTCCTTTTCATACTCAAAATGAACATTACATGTAATATTAGAAGTTTCTTAACTGCTCTAAACACCGCAGAATATGTAGCTACATAAAGATCATTTGTCCATCATTACATCAAAGTAAAACTGATGACAGATGCTAACAATTATTCTGGAACAATGAAGAACTTCTGTTGACCTTTTAGAAAAAAACCCCCACATAATAGTTCCTTTTATTTTCAACTGCACTTTGACTTAAGTAAGAGAAGCACTTAGCCACAAAAAGTAAAAGCGAAATATAAAAGCTACTAATAGAGGAAATCTGCATTATTATGTGAGGGAATTATTGTCCTTTTTCCTTTCAAATAGGTCCAACCTCTGTGTTGCTGCTAAGAGGTGCTCCATTGTAAGACTTACTCTGATCAAGTTGTGTCTTTGATAGTCTTGCTGTGTTTCCTCACAGCAGAGCAAATTTAACTCAGGTTGGTGCCACCCTAGCACAGTTAAATTGCTTTTGGCAACATTAGGGTTCAGAGTCTCCAGGACCCTGTGTGCTATATAGAGTGTTGTGGGGTATTTTGGCTGTTCGCAATGCCTCTATTGCCTTTACTCCCCACGGTTGTGAAGCCTGATTGGCTGAAGAGCTAAGCTAGGTGCTACCACTGCCTCTGCCTCTGCTGGGATGTCTGGATGTCTCGTTCCAGCCCTTGGGGTGCTCCCTTGCCAGCTCTGGGGAGAGCACCCAAGGGCCCTGATCGGGGACGTCAGGTTGTCAGAGCAACACCAGCTTTAATGTCCTGCTCCACAGTCCATCCTTCACCTTTCCTTCTCAGTCACAATTCTGATAACTAACACCCCCTTTCTTCTGTGTGCAGTGTCCCGCTGTTTTCCTCTTGCTATCTCGTTAGTGATACCACAGGCCAGGGTATATACAAGTGCATTGCTCTCCTTTTGTCCCCTGTAGCACCCTGACTTTTCTCACGTAGTTATTTTGTTGGTGGAGCCATAGGTCAGGATTGGGTACCTGCACACATACCTTACCAGCCTCTTCCTTGAAAATGGAGTGAGAGCTATGAAACTGCTCAGTAGGCATTGAGCACTGTAAGGCATGTTGGTCATGGAGCAGAAGGTGTCTGGACTCAAGAAAGTTTTTCATCCTTGCTGATGACAGTCAGTGGCAAGGCTGTATGTGGGAAAATGACAGCACGGCTGGTCAGCAAACAATCCTGTTTAACAGTGATTTCAACATTTGACTCTGTTTAGAGTGTGTCATAGAGGGATACCAAGATTTTTCTTTTTTAGTTTGATGAAAAAGATTTACAAGTACAGTTTGGGTGTTAGTTTTTACAACATTTTCAATCAAGCCATTTTGAGGTTGCAACAAGCCTTAGCTTATAGTCCAGATGGTAGATTATTGAGATGAATACTGACTGAACTTTCTTCATTAGTAACTTTTTATTTTTAATTAGCTAGAAAATGCTTTTAAAAAAGTGTTTTTTGAAAAGGGCCATTGCTTTGCCCCATTTTGATGTCTTATTGTCTTAGGCTTGCATCTGACAATTATCTTACTTTTATCATGGAAAAGACATCTTTAAGAAAGTATGTATTGTTTCTTTTTAAAATCCTTTTTATGAATGGGAGTTACTCTGGGTTTCTCTATGTGCAACTCTATGACACTCATAACTCAAGCAATAACATTTCTGGTAAATATTTCTCAATGGAAAACAGAAATCGGTCAATCACACAAACAAAAAAGCACACCCTACCATAATCTATACACAAAAACTTCTTTCTCCTTTTCCTTTTGTATATATCTTGCAATCTGAAGTGCCCAATCTGGACTTAATTTCTAGGATATCATATTTTTCCTGATGCCACCTTCTCCTACTTCAACATGTATGTTGTTTGCAGTTGGCCAGTCAGATTTCCTCTATATATGTATTTTATTTGTGTTTTAGATTTTACTTCTGGAAGGATTTAAAAGCATAACAGTATTCATAATGTTTAGAGAAACTTCATTCAGATACTTGATAAATCCTACCAAGAACTAACTTACACCTGACAGTAAGTCCTATCATTTGCTGCTACATAGTTTTGTTGCAACATTTGTCAAATTATTATTGTTCTTAGTGCATAAAAAGTGGTAGCAAATAAATCTCTCCAGAGGGCTCTAAATGAAACACACAGATCCTGTTTTCCTCAACAGTTTAAGAGCTGAAGCCAGAAAAATAGATTTTCCTTCTGCAGATGTGCATGCTGGAAAGGCAAGAGGGATGATAGCATCATAGGAAGAAGAGAATGGTGTAAGAATACCTCTGTTACGAAGTAGAGCTCTTACTTAGGAAACAAAATATCAGTGCATGACTTCTACCCTTTCTCAAAAATACATAAGGAATAATAATGGTCAAACAGTGTGAGTGGGAACTAAAGAAGTCAGATAAGTCTGAAGAATTTTGTATTGTTTTGATTTAACGAAGCCCTATAATATGTCATGGGGGTAGATTACATTCTGATTTTGGACATAATTTCCATCCATTTTTGCAGACAAAGTAATTCTGTTCAACACCTGTTCTTTGACCTTCCTGGTTTCAGTATGCTGACTAAGAGGACATTGCATTCATCTGTAAATCTGTGCCTCAAAAATGTAGAGAATTCTGAAAAAATAGGTTCCTAAGATAAAACTTACTTTATCTACAGGGCTCCCCCAAAATAATAAATGTATAATGTCACACAGGCAGACCCAAGAATCTTTCCTCCTCACAAACAAAGTTTATGGTTTTTCCATACTAAAATGAATTTCATTGAAAATGAGACTAGCTTGCTTACCTATAGCTCCCTTCAGTAACGTGCTCTAATTATTTTATTTCCAGCTAGAGCAAATAAAAAGTGAAGGCAACAGAAAATATTCCTTAATTTCAATATCCCTTGCAAATGGGAAAAGATCAATAAAAACAGCCAAAGAAAAAAGAATGGAGTAGATAGAAGAAGAAATATGTTCTCTTGCTCCTGAGTCAATGCTCCATCTTAAACCTGCATTGCTGGAAATGGCTCCTGTTGCTGAAAAATAGAGTCCAAGGACAGAGGAAAACATTATATGGATTTTCTTGGTTTATTCCTAAAGTCTGAGCCTTTCCTGCTCTGCCAGTTCTGCCACTGATGCTAATTCTGTATCAGCTATACTGCCAGTGTGGGTAGATTTGTTTGTACTAACTCCCCCTTCACGGACAGCTGTGCCAATTCTACAAGGTGGTACGGCACTGAGTATATTCATTGCACGTACTTGTCTGAATGATAAGACTTATTTCTATTATATGACAACAGGACACTATCAGTTTTAATGATTTATATCATTTACAACTGGGCCTTAAGTTCACAAAATGGATATATAATCATGCTAATAATAATTGCAAAAGTGCTACATAATTGTAGCGGATCAAATAGGTAATTCTTTCTTTCCTTAAGAAAGATTTTGCTGAACGTATAAAAGTCAGTTCTGTAAATTTTCTGAAGTGGAAAAGCACCTAGACAAAGTTATTTGTAAGGGTCTTTTTTTCAAATGTAACTATTCTTCATACAATTATAAAAAATGGAAAATCACTTCTCATTTTATTCGTCAACAGATTTTTCTAAGAGGTAAATCTAAACAGGTTCACAAATTATTGTAAGTAAGAGAGCTGATACATTTATTCTCTAAAGACTCCTTATATAATAAATATTGCTTATGGCTGGGGAAAACAGTTGTCTTTAGTGACTACCTATAATTATTTCCTGCTTGAGTTGCTGATTAACATAAACCTTCCTTCAAATAGCTAGAAATTAGGCTATAAAGCAATTAGTAATCAGGTCTATTATAACATTGTTGTCCCACTTGGTGAAAAGATAGTAATGGTTATTCCATTTCTTAAAATTATTCTGAAGATGTGCCTTTTTGCAGAAAGATATGTGTTTTGATGAGCAACAAGAAAAGAACCATTGTGGCATCAAGCAGAATTGCGTAAATGTGACTGAGGTATTCTCAATGGAAAAAAATGAAAAAGGAAAACCTCACATCCTTCTGCAATTCCTACCGGATTATGCTGAAACTGTGTCTGAAGATGAAGACTACTATACACTTGTCCCCTGAGATACCAAAAAAAAAATTTTTAACAGTGAAAATTTCAAAATTAAGTTCATCAGTTTCTCACAATACTGGAAAAAACATAGATATTTAAATTTGATATTCATAATAGAAGACAAGTGAATTAAGTGAATATCTACTTCACTGTTAGAGAAATGCCCAGTCACATAAATATGTGCAAAAGATGAATTATTAAATTTTGTCAAAACATCAACAATTAAGTGAAGGAACAACGAAATGGTTGTTAAAATTATTCTGGTTTCAACAGCACAAGTATAGATCCTACTGCAGTGTTAAAATGTTTGCTTCTATTACCACTTTTTTTTTAAAAAACACCTTTTTAATATTAACTGGGTGGATTTCCATATCCATCAGCAAAGTTCATCTTGACAAATGATACAAATGCAAATATTTTGATACATACAGAAATTGTGCATCTATGTTTCTTAGACCTGCATGGATCTGTAAACATAAAAGAGCCGACACCTGCACTTCACACTTTTGATTGCCTGTCTTCTGAAATCAGAAAACATGCCTTGTTAAAATCGTAGAACAGTGTTGATTTAGTGAGGAGAGTTTACTGAGCTAAGATCACAAGGAGGCTGTTACATCTTTAAGCCATACAACTAAAACAACATTACTACTTCACAGTAGTTATTACTTCACTTTTTGGCATCAATAAACTTTGAAATACTCATTAGGAGCTGTTCATTGAGTCAAGCTTGTCTTTTATTTATGAAGTGTTTGCAAACCAATAACTTTGTTACAAATGAAGTTTATCCTCATCAATCTTCCATTAATGGCAACTGTAGACATATTGTGTATTATCCTATAGATTGTTAACAATCTCAGGAAAGTGAACACTTGTTTTACTAGTCAATACTTGAAATCTGCTAATGGAACTCTGTGACGGATGATTTGCCACAGGGATGGTTTCTGTACCCTGATTAGATAGAAAATTAGGATCAGTGCCTGATGGTCAATATTTCAGGAACAGGATGCAGGAAGTGTTACTATTTAAGATTTACAGAGAAAACTAAGCTTTGCAAATTGCATCATTCAGCAGTATTTCTGGCCTTCATTTGTACAAGTACTATTATAGCTACTTACATGAGGTATGATGTGGTCAAAAGGTGTTTTTCAAGCCTATGAAAAAGCAAGAGAGATGGTCCACTGACATTCACACTATCATGATAAAGTGACTTGTTTTTTCTGGGCAGTAGAGACTCTGCAAATGGAAGACAAGGACATCTTAAAAAAAACTGAGTAGCTCTGGGCTCATTTATGCTCTTAGGTATCAGCCTGAGAGCACACAATAAATTTCAAATGACATCAGTATTCAGCCCAGGTTCAACCTTCATTAACATTGGCTATATTCAAAAGAGCATACTGGAAGATATTCTGAGACGGACCCCTCATCCTCGTCTCAACTTCCCAAAACACCAGTTCCTTTCACTCTTCTCCATGTTTTGATTTCCACAAAAAGGGACATGGTTAATGGAAAAAATAATCCATCCTATCGAGGGATTCAATCCTTTTTTCAAATTCTTTGGTTAAAGACCCAGAAGATTAAAAAAAAAAGACCAAAAACCCCCTACCTTGAAATCTAAGCTGTATGAATGAGACTACCTTGTAAAAATTATCTTTGTTGGAAAAATAGATATCCTTCTTAAATTAACAAATCTAATTTCTGTTCTCTTAGCTGTGTTTATAAATATTTTATTAAAAAAAAAAAAAAAAGAAAGCAAGCTTTGTAAAGCTTTTGTAATAGCCTGAGAAGAAACAGATTTAGCTGAAATGATTAATTGATTAATTGTTTACAGTTTCATCAGTTGGTGAAAGTAATCTAGGCTGCTTTAGGTCAATTTACAACAGCCCTAAATTGCCTATTTGAACTCACCTTTTCACATTACAAGAAAAGCTATGATGAGGACATAAGAAATGTGCTGCTGGTGAGATCAGCAATCTGTTTAGCCTCATGTTCTGCCTCAGTAGTGGCATGCCAGTTAGGGGAAACACTCAGGTCTTGCCCGCTTTTTTGGTTCTCCCCTCTTCCACAGTTATTGCATTAGAGATGTTAGAGGGTAAACACCAGCCTGTTCTTTTTATTTATTATTTATGGAGCTGTGGACCATGATTTTGCCTTTTTCAATCTGCTGCTACTGTGTCTGCTTCCACAACTGCCTTGCAGCAGCAAGTTCCAGAAGTTCACTACCTGATCTGTAAAGAAATCCTTTTACCTGCTTTAATAATAACTCTTACAGGTTTTATTGAGTGTCTGCTAACTCTAATTTGGTGCAAAATTTTTCTGTTTTCATCTTAATCACCATTTTCTTGATTTTTATAAGCCTCAATCATATTAATTCCAATTATTTGGGGATCTTTATGTAATAAAGCTTCTTCACTCCCTGAATAATCTTCATGACCCTCCTCTGTAACTTTTCTGCTACATCCTTCTTACCATTCAGACCAGAACTGCACACAGAACTCATGACATAGGTGCACAAAGCTTTTATAGTGCGATGAAATGACACCCCATCTTAATCTCACATCTTCCCAATGGGTCTTTCATTTATGTCTAAAATGTTCATTGCTGTTCCCAGAAGCTTCATGTGGATAGTGTAAACATGCTCTCTGACCTTCAAGAGAAAGCAATGTCATAAAACACAGAAAGAAACAATACTTGTCACTGGAAAACTATACAGGTCTGGGGGCATGGAATAAACACTTCCAAATGTGTGTACAAAAACCATGTAATGGGTTTATGGATTAATGAACGTACAGGAACTTTAATTTAAAGAAAACAAAAGTAACAGTAATGCCACCTCAAGGCAAGAATAAACTGTTAAAAGATTTATTCCTTAGAAATGTGAAGCTGCCTCATTATTAAAAATACTGACCTTTCATGGCAGACTAATAGGGTTGGGCAGTTTAGAAAAAGTGTTCCTCACATAAATGGAAATTATACTGAGAAAATCTTGTAATTTATTAGTATATTTACACTATTTTCAGCAGTGTCATAGAAAAGAACATGAGTTCTGTTAAATAGTTTCACACAGTCATTATTTTATAGGAAACAGGAAGAAAAAGAGCCACAACTTGAACCCAGGTAGTTTCTGCTCCTGCAGTTGTTTTGCAATACTCCTTTCAAAGCCCAGAATAAGGGACCAAGATGGTGTTACACAGGATGGGGAAGAACCTACTGCTAGTATCATACTACAGCTTGTATAGGTGGGAAGGGCAGCCTGGCATCGCTGCAGCCAAACATAATATGAAGATATATGGATCTATTGCAGCTTATTCTGACAGCTGTGCAGACCTTCCCTTCAGTTTCTAAAAGTAAAACTTTCCTAAATAAGTGGGATTTAATATTGCCTTTTCAAACTTGTGCTTCAACAATAATCTGTCATAGAAAGCACTCGGATAGGCTAAACATGGACTAGGTGGTACAGCAGAATATGAGATATGGATTTCCATGAATGTCAAGCTTAAGCAGTAGTTCACATCAAGAATACAGTGGCCCATGTCCTTAAATTACAAATGACTGGGATAGCAGTAGTTACTTCTTATATAGTATGTTGGTAAAGATCAACATACTTCATAAAACACTTTAGCTTTATTGCATCAACAATATTTCTCGCTAGCTAGTTTTGTCAGCTGTATATACTTTTTGTGACAAGAGTACGACCACTGTTGAGCAAAAATAATTTCAGTGTGTAGAACTTGCAAACGGAGGATTCAGACTTCTACCATGTTCAAGGAAGTGGATATAGAAAAAGGCTAGATAGTGGATTATTAGTATTACTTAGAATTCTTAAATATCTTTTTTACAACTTTAGCAGTTCTCAGCTATTTAAAATTTTGAAGACTAGCTCAGGGCAGACTAATAATTGATGAAGTACCTACTTTGAATGTGGTTTGAAAGAGTACAGCAGTTGTGGCAAATATGCTTTATAGGATTTCTAGGAAATTTTATGAAAGGAAACCCCCATAAATGTTTTATTGGAGAAGCTCATAAAGTTCTCCAATGGCAGCTTAGAGTACCTAAAAAACAAAATTTTACGACAAGGAAGGAAGATCTTGCTCAAGTGTTTAAAATATCTTCTCAATGGCTAATCAAGCCTTACTGCATTTTAAAAAGATAGATCCAACATAGCAAATTGCTGACTTTTCCTTCAGCTTTTGTAAATTTAGCCCTGGGAATCTAACCCAAATACAACAGGCATACTATTGGAGGTCAATGTTTATCCATTACAGAAAACAGTAAAAATCTGAGCACAAAATTAGTGCTTCCTTGTGAAACTGCAGGATTTATATGAATTGTAGATTATAGTCAGGAATAACCTGAAAATCCTAAATGATAAAAATAGCAGCACCCTATACAGTATTTCTGTTATTCAGGTTGGAATATAAGGACCTTACTGCTGGAATAGACGGACCTTATTGCTCTGCAGCTTTCAGCATAGTGTGACCTGCACGGGTGGATTTTTTTCGAAGTACTGCTGAGCGAGCATTCATAGCAAAAGTCCCTCACAAATTGCCTGCCTCTCCACTTAAGGTCATGCTCTATTAAGACTTTGATACTAAAACAAGCTTCTCACAAGGTTTGCAGAACCTTGACGATGCTGCCTGCCTTCCCTCTGAAATGTAACTGCAAATAGCCAGGCTGCTGCAACACCCCCCTGACTCCTGACCGATTCCTTACGGAGAATTTTGTATTACATAGTGTAGTATGGATCTGTCCAAAGCGCTATCATTAAGCCAGGACTTGTTAAGATTGCACAGTGGTCTCTTTGACATAATGGATTTTAAGATAACTAGAATGTGATACGGCCTCATATGGTCTCAGGATTCTGCTAATTTTTTTCAGCAATAACTGAAGTTTTATTACCAATACATATTTTGTATCGTAACACATGTCAGTATTGGACTGATTTAAAATCATCCTAAAAACTCATGTTTACAATAAATTCACAACTTTCTTCAAAACATTTCTGGGTTTGGCTAAAGTTATTTGTCTCATTTTTGCCTGATAACAAAAATATTTGCAAGCTATAACTATTTGGTTTTTTTTCATTTTCAAATTACTGACTTGTGTCAGACTTTCCAGCATAGGGAATAAAAGATATTCAGTGCTCTCACTTTTTGGTCATGTGCAACTGATTAGCATCTTCTGATAAGAACTTTGGATTACCACATTGTACAATGCTTCTGAAATTCTGAACCTACTACTTGGTCAAGATTTGGTATAAGAAGAGGAGACAGTGGGTGAACCGTCATAAGAAACATATTTTCACTTTCTTATGAATCTTGTCGACAAGGCAGGTTGCAGTTCATGTTGGAAAGACAGAATGGGAAGAGCTGCATAACTGCTGTCTCTTTACTGTTTTGTGGAAGTCCATGGAGATCTTCTTTCCCTGAATTCACACTGGCAGTTTCCATAAGTTTTTCTTGATAAGTTCTAAAATCATTTCTTCCTTTAGATGTGTGTTTGTGCTGGTAGTTATGTTATGTTACTTATTTTATTTTGTTTGGTTTGCTTTGCTTTTATTTTTTAAGCCTTGCCTTGCTTAGCTGAACTTTGGGGAAAAAAAAAAAAAAAAATTGAAAAGGATGGAACTATGGGTAAGCTGCTCTCATACATTCTCTGCTAGGAAATGATCTGCTACATTGAAGTTTGAAATAGTTCTGTTTCATATTGTGTTCATATCTTAAATGTTTGATTTTTTTTTAAACAAGAATACCTTGCATTTTAAGAGTTGTTTATAGAACATGTGCATTATTAGTGGCCCATCTGTCACATAGCTAACAGAGGAGAAAGAAGAATCTGTGCAAATGACAAACCCAGCAAATTCATTTTTTATAGCCAAGTCTTGCTAATAATTAATCTTGCTGAATTCCTCATCTATTATGGTTTAAATAGAATACAGATTTGACTCTTAATTGAGAGGGGAGAATGGCTTAGGAAGAGGTTAACAGAAACTAAAAAAAAAAAAAAAAAGAGGCAATGTCTGAAATTCAGCAGTGATTCTCTACTGGGAGGGATGGGTAGAGGTATATGCTTATGCATCAGGGAAAGTGGCATTTTTAAAGAAGAGCAAAATGGCATATACTGAAGTCCAATAAATTGCTGTCTATTAAAACTGGCTCCCTGGCCCTCAAACCAAAAGCACATTAGATGCCATGTTATTATCTACTTTAAAGGTTCTGTCTGTCAATAAAAGACATAGGATGTGCGCTAAAACATGCATGACTTGCTGAATATTTATTAATTGATCTGCTTCTAAGATTTCTAGCCATCCCATGGCTGTAGACGTGGCAGTAATGTGAAGGTCATCTCTCAGGCGTGCAAGTATTGTGGTCAGTAGATTATTGCTCAGACTAAAAATATATTGCCAGAAGTGAAAGAACTAGCAGGTTTAGTTCAATTCCTTGTCAGCAAAGATAATGCTTTTTGTCTGTTTAAGGTGGGACAGCAAAATTTTTACAGCAAAATGTATGTCTGAATGAGGCTGTAAAAGCACCCATTTCGGTGTTATACAAACCAGGTCATTAATTTACCAATCTCCATATGTTACCTTATAATATAGAGAATGCTGCAATATGGTCACAATTAGCTAAAGAGAATTTTATTTTTTTAATCATCATCTAGGTGTGGCAGCAAAGAAACATTACTGCCGCCTATGGAGATATAAATAAGCGAGCACTAGGCTTACAACTGCCCTTTAGCTCTTAGGAAGCTATTATAATATATAACAACTATATTTCAATGTTGAAGAGGGAAATTTAGGGTTTGCTTTTAATTTTTCCCCTCTTTTTCAATTGGAAAGCAATTCTTTCTGCTCTGCAAACTCAGCACCGTTACATACATAACCACTCATACCAAACACAGCCTGAGAATCCCTTTAGATTACAACCTTAAGTGACTTGATCAATGTTAAGAAACTCCTGTAGTAAACACAGGAAAATTGTGGTCAGAGCTAAGCTGCATTGAGCATCAGTCGAAAGAGCTGAAAAAGATCAAGATCGTGAAGTCTCCCCTAAAGATACGTGCAGACTATTCAGCTGCAGTCCAGCTGCAGGCAATCCAAACCAGTTATATTTTCCAGCAGCTTGACAGGAAATCCTCACACTCTAAATCTCCCTTTTTGTTGGAAAGCAATATCCCAGCTGCTCTTGAAAGTTAAGCAGCTTCTCTTGGGTAAAGTGAGCTGGTCTGACCTATGAGAAATGTGTATATCACTCGCACTGAAAAAATTATGCAGTCTGTACAAGGAGAGGTATTCATTACAAAATCCATTCTCTGGGGATTACAATAATACCCCAAATAAACCCTTAGTTATGGTTGTAGGCTGCGGTTTCTAAGCACTTCCCAGTCTGCATCACCTGGACACACATCCTGATCCTGCTGAAGCCTTCGGTGGTTCCTTCTCTCCCCCACACCTTTGTTTCTGAGCCTTGTCCCGGGGGTCGGGAGTGAAGGGACATGGTCCTGGGAGGAAGCCCTCGGCCTGGCGGGTGAAGGAGTTGGCCCGCCAGCGCATCCCGAGAGCTACGAGCAACGCGACTATCGGGCAGAAAAGAAATTTGGGACCCCGGGTGTGACCTTGAAACAGGTATGCGGGGTGGTCAGTGCACTGAGGAAACTGCTGGACTGGAAATTTCAGCTCTTCAGGTCAAGGGTCATTTCTGTGTTAAATACGTCTGAATAATAGTACATGACTCAATGGGCTTTTCCCTTTTGTTCTTTCACCGTTTCATTAATTATCATTCTAGCTTTAAATTCATCAGTGTCATGACCCGGGCTGGACAGAGCAGGGAGGGGTTGTGGCGAGTTCGGAATTCCCTCGGGCGAAATTGGGGTGAAACGACACCAAACGGTCCGTCGAACGCTTCATTTACTCAGGGCAGAAGCGGCCCGAGCTGGGGAGTTTGTCCCAGCAGACGGCGGGGTCTCCCACCACGGGACCTGGCCCGTGTAACCCGCGGCAACCCTCCCTCACCCAACCCCTCCGAGAAGAACACAGCTCGCTTCTGGGGGGGTCGGTTCGGGGATCGGGAGATCCCTCCCGCTGGGTCGGGGGCTCAGAGCGGACCCCCTTGCTTTCCAGGCTCCTCCTCAGAGAAGGGCCCGGGGGCGGCTGGACCCGCTCCCGCTCCAGATTTAGCTAAACTGCTGCAAGCTGTGTGCTTGCTATTGAATCAAACTATCTATGTCTTATCAGTAGGAGATAATTTAAGCAGAAACTTTCAGAAAGGCCTCTAAGACTGTGTTATTGATCATCTTGTATACAAATATAGGTAGACCTTCAACACTGTATATGTTGAGACTCATTAGGATTGTCTGTGGTTGGTCTCCTGTCATGCATGTACATACAAAGACCAAAACCGTGATCTTAGTCTAAATCAATTATAAAGAAAGGCAGTGCATGTCCAATGACAGGGCTGTAGAGGGGGAGACTTAGGCAACCTATATATTTGCTCCTGGTTGCTGTTTGGCCTTTTACTCTCTGCAGAAGGTTAAGTCCTTCATCTTGTAAATGTGTATATAGTGAGCACACACTGGGCTTTAATTGCACTAGAACTTTGTATACATAGTACCCCAGTTTTATTAATGAGAGGCTAGTAATTGTTATACCTTGGTATTGCACAGAACACAATATTTTTCTTTCACCATTTCATTAGTTTCATGCTAGCTTTAAATTCATCAGTTCTCCCCACTGAGTCAATTTTTCCTAAAACCACATTTCAGAATTCATCACATATAAGGTATGACTGCCTGTTTCCACCATGTCACTCTTAAAATAAGATCAAGAATTAATTAAGGTCCATTCCATCTTTAATATAATTTCCTGATTCTTCTAGTAACAGTTCTTCTACCACAACTTCAGCTTAAGTATCATACTCAATATACAGAAGCAATGAAAAGAGTTTTAAAAGTCTTTGCTACTGACTGTATCTATAATGTAAAAACTCTACCCCTTTGGTGTAGTTATTAGGACTTAAATTCAGTGTGTGTACCGTCTTTCGTAAGAACATTGCAAATGTTTATGTTCCAACAGAGAATGAAGCAGCTCATCCTTTTTTCAAGGTTTGCATCTGTGTGTGTATATGAGTGAGGGAAGAGAAAGAAACTAAGCTAGGCATATATCAATAACAAAACACCTTAGGCTTCAATCCAGAAAGGTCTTATATCTATGCTTGAATTTACAAACTGAATAATCCCACTTACTATTTAACCTGTCTACATACATAGTTTTTCCCTTGACTGACACCTTAGTTTCCTGATACTGAAATTATACCTACATGTATGCATCTGACTGAAGAATGATAGAGTCTGAAATTTCACTCGCTCTTTATCGAACCTTAACTTTACATTAACCTAGCTCTCTTTCTCACTCTCTCTTTGTTACAATTTCAACACATACCGTGTTTCTGTTATTGAAGCATTGCAGGGAACAATGACATTGCAGCTGGCTCCCCTGTTGCTGGAGAGACCCAGCAACAATGGTATGAAGAAAAATGAAGAAAATGGTATTGCAGTATTGCATTGTCAGTCTCTGGAGGTTTTTTTTGCACCTTCTCCTCCACCTTCCCCAGGTGTCAAACTATTTTGTTAAGATAAGTCTCTACCTTGGACAACAGCTCATTGCTACTGAAATGCAATGTGAACCTTCCTCTGAGACAGAATCCATTTTCTCCAATTAGTGGAGCTGATAAGTGTTAACCTACATAGTGAAAGGAAATAAAAGCATGTGGAAAAAAAATAATCATCTGTAATTGTTCTATAGGGATGGTAGATTTTCCTTTAACAGATGATGAAAATGAAGTAAGAAAATTTAAATTTACTTTCTCATTTACATATTACTATGCGCTTCTTAAAGCTTTGTTAGCAAACGATATGAAGAAATAAGTGTCAACTATTAGGTTTGCATTATACAAGTCTTTTTATTTTTTTTTATTCAAAACACATTGTCTTTATGAAGTAGCCAGAATTTATTGCTTAGATATTCAGAGTCCCAAAATGAGTCATTAATTTGCTCAGGGTATTTTACTCCTAAGGTGGAGGTGGGGAGGTATTTTTGCTACCAGCTTTTAGTACGAATCAAATAGACCTGGATCCCACTGAAGTAAAAAGCCAGCAAAACATCCGGGAAGAAGAAATCTTTACAAGGAGATAACCATATGGATTTGCTACTGTCCAATCACCTCAGCAGGTCCGCTATTAATACTTCTATATTGTTTAAGATGTTTACATCGCTTTATACTCTGTACTCTCCCAAACTACACATATAGAGTGAAATTCCAAATACTTAGAAGCAATATATAACTACGATCACCGTGTGTGACTTCACTGTTTAAATTTCCCCACACCATTGTTTGAATACTTCTGAGGCTCTGCTAGAGCATTGCCTGTATTATTGGTGTGTAAAAAATGTTTCCCCTTTCTCTGATTATAGCACAAGTTACAGCACTGTTGTTTTGTTATGCCTGTCTGAAGAAAAATAACAGAATCTGTTACAGTTGATTTCCTTTCTTCCAGTATTCTGCTATTTTCTGTGGCAAATGACCTCCAATAACTATGAGACTACTTCCTTTAACAAGTAGATGTATATATCCTTTTTTTTAATCATAGATATACACCTTTTTCCTTGGAAGCATCCGTGACCACCAGATCCCTATTATTTTGTTATTGTTTTATCTTATCTATCTCTTCAATGGTTTTGCAGGTCTCCAGTGTCTGGCATTAGTTTTTTTGCTATACAAAAATTCCTTTGCAGACCTTTTTTGTTCATTTTTTCTACTGAACAGAATGTTCACAAATAGTAACTACATCTAACCAGAATCATTCTGCATTTTCATAGAATATACTTCTGTGCACTTCACCTGCAGTACTTTATTTTTAACTGAAGTGTTGGATTGGGAAAGAGGATTATGTGTAAAAACCTTTATTTCCCTGGCAACTATTTAAAGTCATCCTGACTAAACCAAGTTCCATTTTACATGCTAATTATTTTATTGAGCATATCATGGCTAGCAAAACATACCCAGTAACAATCACCCAGCAAGCTAGAAGATCTTCCAGAAGGTAGTCTCAGATGGAATAAAAATGAAAAATGAAGAGCAAAGTCCCGTTTTCCAGATTGTCTTAAACACCTCAGTCTGGGAGTCTAAATTTTCTATGCCAGCAATACTGAATCACATATTTCATTTGGCCTGTGCTTTTGATGTAAGCAACACGTCTTAATAGCTTTCCCACTATTTGTTTACATTTAAAGCCAGTACAAAGCATTTCCATCTCTCTTCTTATTTTAAATGACCTTTATGTCTCCTTTTTATGAGTATAGTTTTCTGTAATAACTACAGAATTGTCATTCTCAAAGGAAATCCCACCAAATACTGAGTTCTCCCTTAAATTCCTTGCAGAACTAGAAACACAACCTTGATGTGCCTACAGACTTAATTACTTTTTTCAGGGTCTTTGATTAAAAAAACCTCCTCTCTGTTGTCGCTCTTACATAGCATGCACTACACTTCATTTTACCAAATACAGTTTCAAATTCAGTCTTTACTTGCTTCAAGTGAAAAAAATCCCACATAAAGTGCTACCAAACCTGCAAGTATCATAGCGCTGCCTTCTGATTAGCTTCCTCAGAATAATATGCATTGCTGGCAGATATACTGTAAGGAGTGTCCTGATTTCCTCCAGTTGCCCTCTATTCAGAAAAAAAAATTCAGATCCAATGAAGCTTTGAATTGCTCCAGTCTTTCACTTCAATATTTTCTTACCTTATTTTTACTAACCATGGTTTTCAATGAGCTTTCCATACTAAGTACTTAAAAAGGAATCGTTTAATTCCCTTCACGAATCTGATTAGCTCCCCATAGAAGCATGAAGTTCAGTGCACTGCCCAGACTCTGGTGGGGAAAATCCTTCACTGTTGGAAACTTCCACACCACCCACACAGAACAGTGCTACCTTCTCTACATCCCCTTTCCTCCTCACCATTCACTCCAAACTCAGCAGAAATGAGACCGTATTGGTGGAAACCATGATTCTGTATCAAATAATTTTCTGCAGTTGTGCTAATTCTTTCCTTAGTGTTCCATTCTTAGCTTCCAAATGGACTTAAACACGCCACATAAAGTCAGTATGTAATGTGGGTTGTGTTACCTTGGGTGTAGCACTACTGGAGAAGAATATAAAGTCTGTTTGCAATGTATGTATGTATCCATGTATGGTTTAGATGTACATCAGCATCCGATCAATGTGGGCTCTAGCTTCAAAAGGAAGAGGAAAGAGAATAATGTGCAATCATTCCCTTCTAGCTGGGAAGAGAAGGATCCATGGACGGATTGAAAATTCTCTATTGGGATCACATTGTGAAAATCACCTGGTATTAACATATTGAAAGAATAGCATTATATTATTTCCTACAGCTTTGTGCCCAAGTAATGAGCAAACTGCTGAAGCTCAAAATTCCTTGGTGAAGATCTTACAGTACTGTTTGGGTTTTTTACAGGAAAAGAAGAGAAAGAAGTCAGAGTTTAGCTATAGCATTTTTCAAACTCTGTATTAAAACTTTATATTGAAACAATGAAATTCTATAAAATGGTTTATATAAAGCAATCCCTTTATGACCCTTACTGGGTTTTCTTCATTATGGTATAGCCACTCATACATTTGCAAACATACCTTACAGCCTTTTACTACCACAACCAGTGGAACAGAATTACAACCTACATCTCACAATTATTATTCAGTTTTTTCGTCTTCCTTTAGTTTCAGAACAAAGAGCTCTTCCCTGAAGGAATTCACTTTGATTTGACATGTTAGCATATTTGTATGATTTATTCTGTGTGCCTTGGAAGCCAAAGAATCATCTTGTGGTGATCTCTTATATAAAACTTCTTTCATTTTTTCTTAACATGTTGAATAGTAGCATACTGGAGAGTCAGAGATACATTTATTCAAATTAATGTTTCAGAAAAAGGCTTTTTTTTTTTTTTTTAATTCAGAACGGCTTTCCTAACAAATTTCTTCTACTCAAATGTGTAGTTGCAATACACGTAAATTTCAAATATAAACCAGTGGTCAGGAGATCAATGCTATGGTATTAATTCCACTTTTGCTTTAATTCACTAAATTGTTGAATGGACACAGCTAACAATGCAGTTCTTCACTCTGCAGCTAGGAATACATGGACAGTGTCTGGTACGCTGTCTGCCTCCCTAAGGTTTAATAACCTACAAGTTGACTATGTCTTCATGACTTATCTTTTCTTCTTACTCCTAGGTGGCTAAAAATACCTCTTCATTAAACATCAAACCTACTGTGTCAATATCTATGAAGAGCAGAAAAGACAGGTTTCCCTCTGGGAAAGTTGCTTTCAGATAAATTTCCAAAGTTTGTTCAGATTTTTAGAACAAAGAAAAGAGGAAAAAAAATATTGCAACCACCTCTGTGGATAACATTTAAGTATAAAATCATAATTACTGAGGAAGTAGTTTTTTAATTACAGCTTTCTTTTTTCTCCCTCCTTCTGCACCATCTTATAAAACTATCAACTTATATTTGTGCAATGAAAATTAAAATCAGTTGTAAAAAACAAAAGGATTCTGCAATGTGATTTGATGAAATAAGAGAGGAAACAACAGAAATACATTGGAGAAGAGGAATGAAAAAGGTCTTACATGCATTACAAAATAAATTGTTGTTATAGAAGTATGTTGCCCAAAATGAGACTGATATGTCTGGGGTTGGAATTTCATAAAGTTCCAGAATCAAATTTCAAAGTTTTCAAAACTTTTCCTTCCTTGCATTTATAAAGAGAATGGTGAAGAAAACAAAAAATAATGCACAAATATAATTTATTTGTTTCAATAATTTGAAAACAAAAGTAAAACTGCTCTTGAATCTCAAACTATAATGAATTTTAATCTGTTATTCCTCTGGAATCCAGAAGAAAGAATAAGCTGCAGACGATCTTAAAGTAAATCTTTTTGTTGGGTCATCTCCACATCTAGCATGGTTGGGATAATTAATGATTGTGCTGCGGTTCTTTGGAAGTTGGAAATAAATCTTTAGTATTATTAATACCCTGGATAAGGTGAAGAAGAATGAGCATCCATTGTTTGCACTCTCTGAAATACAGCAGTAGGTCCTTTCCAGTCTTTTGCTCTGTGGATACACTAGATAGCAAATATGCCTCACTTTGCTGTCCTGAGACCATACAAAATATGTGTGCAATGCCACAAACTTCTCATAAGTCTAAGATTTCTACACAACCCTATTACGATGGTGTCTGAGTATGTTATAATTCTACATCTGTTTATTCCCACAGGAGCCATATGAAAAAGACAGGAACTGTTATTCCTGGCAGTGAGAAGAACAAAATGGACAGAGGCACAGAGAGCTGAAGTGATTCACCCAGTGTCACACAACTCTTTAGTTTCCAGACATGCATATATTTAGGATGTGGCAAGGCACAGAATGTAAGTTTGTAGGTAGTCATAGGGATTAATTTATGACCCATTTGGAGTCTCGGCAATATGAGAAATTTTTCTCATCAGCTGCAGTAGAAAACCTACTTACTAGCACAGATGTTCTGTAGTCATCTCGAACACTCGGGATGAACGGCTCCCAGCAGTGCCATTGGGTATTTTGCAAACCTAAGCGGTATGCAAAAACCTTCGAGTTGATAAGTGAACAATAACAACAGACTTTTCCTTCTAAGCATTTGTAAATTAATTCTCAAATGCTATCTTCCCATATTCTTTTGATAGTATTATTTTTTTCAGCTAAAAAGAACTCAATTTCACCCCCTGAACTAGCATTACAGTTTTAATTCAGTTTTCTCTTTTTAAATAAATACATATGTCTCTACTATCAAAGAGTCTTTTCATTGATCTGAAGAATTTTAGTTGGAAGTACAGTGTGAAGAAACTTATGGAAACATGCTCAGCGATTTTAACCTAAGGACAGGCGCTTTCAGTGTTGGTCTTTGGTTTTGTAGAATATACAACAACAGAGTTTCATTCCAGCCTTTCTGAACCCAAAGTAAATGCTGACATTGACTTCTCTGAGGTCATTGTTGACCCTCTTACAGCAGGGGGATGGACAGCAGCCTTGATTTGGCAGAGAAAAAGTTTTTGAAGAGTCTGCTGATACATACCACTCAAAACAATCATTTACCAATTAAAGCTAATACAGTGTGATAACAATGATAAAATTGCTTCTGTGTTCTTGCAGTATTCTGATATTTTTACAGCTCATCTGGATTCCAGTTGCAACAACAAGAAGCAATAGCAAAAGGAAGATGCTTCACTAGATCACCTTAAAAATCAGTGTGAGTCACTTTTCTAAAAACGTTTTGAGACAGTGGATATTAGCAGTGGGATTATAGGTCAAAAAACAGCTAGCTAATCCTAACTAATAGTTTAAGACCTGGGATTAATGAATAGCAGTAAAATTTTCCTTTTCTCCTCCACTCAATATAATGCTCATTTTCCTCTGCTATTCAATAAGCAACTCAGATAATGTCTTGATCATTTTTATTATTGATGAAACTTATGCGTAATAAAGTTCTGGTTGTTTTTTCTTTTTGTATAATTACATGTCTTTCAGCATTAAAGCTGTTGGGACAATGAAATATCTTCACAGTGTTTTAGGAGAAAAGATAATGTTAAAAGTCAGATTTTCACTATCACTTCTACCCTGATTTTAGGAAAATAATTTTTTGAAGAAGGCACAAACTACAGTTTCTTTTACACAAAAATCATAGAATCACAGAATGGTTTGGGTCAGAAGGGACCTTTAAAGATCATCTAGTCCAGTGTTCCATCCAACCTGGCCTTGACCACTTCAAATAATGGGGCATCCACAACTTCTCTGGGCAACCTGTTCCAGTGTCTTACCACTCTCATAGTAAAAAATGTCTTCCTTATGTCCAGTCTAAATCTACCCTCTTTTATTTTAAAATTGTTGCCCCTTGTCCTGTCACTACAGGCCTTGGTAAAATGGACTATGACTGATACTGATATTATCTTTTGTGACTTCTTACATAACACAGTCCACAAAAATTCACAAATAATCACCAAATTGAGCCTGTTAACCCTTTTTAAAAGATTGAGCTGAAGACACTTCAGAAGTTTAAAAAAAAAGAAGAGTTGCATTTGACTATATGAATGCATATGTATAGAAGTCAGACATGAGTGTAAGATATCCAGCTGCTGCTGTTTACTTCATGTTACTTTTAGGTTGCTGTGGTTACTAATCTACACGTAAACATTTTTCACTTCTTTCCACCAATCAAGCTGACTTCCCCTTTCTTACAGCCAAGGCTTATTAAGGTTAATACATAAGCATTTGTCGCTGGCAAGGTCATGGCACCAAGGGAGAGCTCTGGGAACCCAATACTTTCTTCTACTGGGGAGCCCAGATGTGGACCAGATGTGGTCTCACCAGGACTCCGTAGAGGGGAATGATCACCTCCCTCTACCTGCTGGCTCCACTCTTACCAATGCCCCGAGGGTACGTTGCCCCAGTTCCACATAGTGCCCATCAGGACCCCCAGGTCCTTTTCCACAAAGCTGCTTTCCAGTCAGCCAGCCTGCAGCACGTACTGATGCACGGAGCTATTATTCCCCCAGTGCACGACTTTGCATTTACCTTTTTTGAACTCCCTGAGGTTTCCATCAGCCCATTTATCCAGTCCCATTTGTCAGGTCCCTCTGAATACCAGCCCTGTCCTCCAGCATATCAACCTCTGCCCTGCAAATCTGACTGTTCCTATTGTCCAGACTGTAAAAAGTCACAGTTTTGACTTCTGAGAGGTATCACTAGTGACCAGCTGCCAGCTGGACTTTGTACTGCTGATTATTAGCTTCTGAGCCCAATGAGAAAGCCAATTTTTCACTCACTTCCACTCAGTTGTCCATTTACTGAGTTCCTATTTGACCAATTTAGCTATAAGATTGCTGTGGGGGACCATGTCAAAGGCTGTGCTGAAATTAAGGTATACAACATTCACTGCTTTCCCCTTGTTCACAGAGCTAGTCATCTCAACAGAGAGGACAACCAGTCTGGTGAGGTATGATTTTGCCCTTAATGTAGTCTTAGGGTAGGCATTAAGGATAAATCATCTCTATCGTATTCCTAAAGTATTTACGGTTATTCTTGGAAAACTACTCATATTCATAATGAACAAAGCCTAGAAACCTAGAAAAAATAGTGATTACACTGAAAGAAGATCTCTGTATGTGGCATGATTCAATCAGGTTACTTTATACAAGGATTATCTAGCCTTTAGACTTGCTAAATCAACCACAGATTTATTTCAGCTTTATTAAAATTTTCTATTGCACTGTATGATGCATCACAGTTTACACATGAAATAGAAGTGTCACCTTTTCTTTGGGTTGCTTAATTTCTTACTCTTTCTCACTATATCTTGAAACTACAATATCTGAGGCAATGTGTCAGATGTGATTTTAAAGACTAGGAGATAAACAAGCATTTCCTCTTTTTTTTTTTTTTTTTTTGATAGCTTTGTACACAAATGAAAAAACACCTTACCCTTCTATCTTTTATATCATGTTTTGTTATTCACCCTGTTCATAAAAATAAAATATGGCAGGAAAATATGAAATTATAAATGGGTAGCATGTTTCATGTGGGTGTACTCCCAGTGGCAGTGGAAACCCCTCTGCTTTTGACTGAAACGAGTGGTTCCACAGTTTTTGGAATCCATCCAATGGTGAAGATTTCACTAGCTGCAAGAAGAGGTTCAAGAGTTGCAAAATGCATTTTTTTAATACATTCTCATTGATAGAAACCCAGATCTTTACGTTTCCAAAACATTAATGAAAGATACAGAAAAGTGACTGATTTCCCTACACAGTCCTGGCCTGAGCTTCGCTGTAGATG
The DNA here is from genome assembly GCF_000737465.1 of Haliaeetus leucocephalus. Classification (NCBI taxonomy): domain Eukaryota; kingdom Metazoa; phylum Chordata; class Aves; order Accipitriformes; family Accipitridae; genus Haliaeetus; species Haliaeetus leucocephalus. The sequence continues at coordinate 3,811,177 of NW_010972753.1, forward strand.
TGCTTCTCCCCGGCCCTGTGCCCTGTTGCCCTGATCTTCCTGGAAGGAGCCCCAGACCTGCCTCCTGGGTCCTATACTGTAGGTAGTTTTGTGCTGACGCTGGCCCTGCCTGGGCTCTGTGGATGGGTCCCAGTGACAGATTACCTCAACTTGTCTGGGACGATCAGTGGATCCTGCCACTGGCACCACCCTGGCTCTGCTCGGACCCTGAGGGATGGCATTCTGTTGGTGAGGACACCGCCCTGCCTGGGCAATGGAGAGCCTTGGCTTGTACTTTGTCCTCCCCTGTGGAGCAGCCCTGCTGGTGTTGCTGCCTGACACTAAGCCTTTCATGGCTATCAAAACACCTGGTTGAACAATTTCCCCAACAATTTCCCATCTGAGGATTCTGGTTCCACAAAAATGATGTTTTCCTTGGGAACAAGCTGGTTCCTCTGCATTTTTGACGGCAACTAGGCAGGCAGAGAGGCTTCCCTCCTACCCCTTGCATGCCAGCTGGCATCATGGTGGGGAAATGGGCAGCCTGCCCATCTCACTGGACTTCATGGTCGTCAGGGCTGCCCAACTACCCTGCTTCCCACCTGGCAGACTGCTCCAATTGCTTGGCTTCCTGGCTAGCTTCCCACCTGGGTAGCCAACTCCCTGTACAAAAGTTCTTGAAACATGCTCTACGTGGTCTCAAAATGATCATTATGTTTTGTGCGATAAAGTTACGCGGTAAAGAAAAGTTTTCTTTGTTTCCAAAGAGAAAAACAGAAATAAAAGAATAGAAAATTGTCAACATAACAAAAATTGCACTTCAATTACCTCCTTAGTTTTCACAGCAGTCTCTGTACAAAGAAAAGGGACTACCATGGCAACATTACTTGAATTAGCAAATCTGAAGGACTATATAAGCCATTCTCCCTTCTCTAGTCTATTCAGGCTATTTTTTTTTTGCACTTAAAAGAAAAAAATAAAGGCTTCAAAAAGTCACTCTGAAATGTTAAAAATGTTCAGGACAATCTCTTCTAGGTTTTGAGACTTAGTGCTGTCATTAAGTGAAACTAAGAATACATTTAGAAATAACTTCATGTAGCTTTCTGTCTGGTAGCACCAAGAAATTAGGAGATTGGTTTTATTTGTTGAGTGTTATAGTTTATATATATAAAAATAAATGCATGCACACGTATGTACATACACACAACATAGCTTAGGCAAGGAGCAAGCCTCGGGCCTGATCTTAAATGCGGTTCCCAGGCCAGTGGGTAGAGAGTACTTGGGTGGAGGACCCAGATGAAGTTGCTCAGGACAATTAAGGCCTGTTAGTGCACTCAGGGCCCTGAAAAAGAAGAGTCTCAGCCCAGGGTGGTTTCTAAAGCTCTTTTACGTGAGGCCTCCTACAAGCAGTCTTTCCACCTTGGTCTTTGGCATGTCTCATGACAGAGGGCTCAGCCTAGGCCAGGGTCAAGGCACAGAGAAATCTGAGACTCCATGGGAGAGGGAGGCTAAACAGAAATTTTCAAAGTAAAGTGAGAGCTGTGATAGGAACGCTCCCCAAAGCAGCCTTTGCACATAGGCCTTCTCATGGCTCTGTGGTTTAAGTATCTTACATGACATAGACCTTTGCCTGCTGGTCAGGGATTTTCTTCTGTTCTGTATATCTGCTGTTGAAATAAATAAATAAATAAATACAAGTTACCCAGTTTTATCAGGGGAGATGGGTGCATATTTTTGGGGAGAGATTAAATTTTCCAAGTACCTATCAGAGTCTGCAGATAAATATACTCTCCCTCATTCTAGACTTACATGTGCCTGGATACTTGATTGTACTGGTTTTGGCTAGAATAAAGTTAATTTAATTCTTTAATTCTTCAGTAGCTAGTACAGGGCTATGTTTTAGATTTGTGCTGGAAACAGTGTTGGTAACACAGGGATGTTTCCATTACTGCTGAGCAGTGCTTACCCAGCGCCAAGGGCTTTTCTGCTCCTCAGCCCACCCCACCAGCGCAGAGGCTGGGGGGGCACAAGGAGTTGGAGGGGACACAGCCGGGACAGCTGACCCCGACTGACCCCAGGGATATATAATGTCATGCTCAGCAATAAAAGCAGAGGAAAGAAGGAGGAAGGGGGGATGTTTGGAGTTACGGCATTTGTCTCCCTAAGTGACAATTACAGAAAATGAAGACCTGCTTTCCCAGAAATGGCTAAATACCTGCCTGCCGATGGGAAGTAGTGAATTCATTCCTTAATTTGTTTTGCTTGTGTGCACAGCTTTTGCTTTACCTATTAAACTGTCTTTACCTCAGCCCACGAGTTTTCTCACTTTTACCCTTGTGATTCTCTCGCCCATCCCACCACAGGGAAGTGAGCAGCGTGGGGCTGAGCTGCCGGCTGGGGTTAGACCACAACATCGATGTAACCTCTTGAGTAGTCATGCTTCAGCTGTTTTGCTTGTAGCCATTCTTCTTGTCTCCTAGTCAAGCTCTCTGGATGTCTTAACAACATGCCCCAGCACTGGCATGCTTAGGATTTTGAACGACTATGCAACAGTAGAGGCAGGGTATGGATTTAAGACAAATTTATTGTATCTTTGTGGTGTGAGAAACTGGGTTGTAAGAGATTTAAGACTGAATTGATCTCATGAGTGAGACAATTAAAATAAAAGATTCTTTTACAAATATGCCCTCTACCTGTTACTGCCCGTGCCTATTGATCTGACCCAGTCTTGTTTAAATTCAATACAATGACTTTTCAGTTATGAGGAAATCCACAATGCTTCCTGTGAATTCAAGATCTCTGCTCTTTTATTAACGCTGGCTTTTGGCTGGGATTTTGCATACACGTGATTCTGAGCACTCCTAGGTGTACCTGCTCAGCTACTGTAAATTAGTGTCTTCTGAAACCAGAATGCCACAGCTAGGATCAGGATAAGCAGCTTCTCTCTCTGCTGTTTAATGACATCCTTTCCCCAAGAGTAACGTGCAATGCATATACACAATCTCTAAACAAACCAATCAGTTATAGCATTCATCACACTGAATTTCAGCTCCCTTCCCTTCCCTGAAAGCTCCCCAGACTTGTTCTCTACTAAGCAAAGAAGGAAGATACCAGATGGCTCATTTCGGATGGTTTGAGTAGTAGCAGTCTCAGACAATTGTCTAAGATCATGCCATTTGCCATCACTAGTCAGCCTTTAGGCCAAGCTATATAGGAATTTAAGAATGCCTCTACTAGTCCAGATCAAAGGTGCCTTTAGTCCAGTGGCCAGCAATGAATGCTTGGGAAGAACATTAGACCACAGAAACTGTATAGTGACATTTCCCTAGGACACACTCCTACTCCAGGCAATTTGTCTCAGAGTTCAGGGGCTACAAAGCTATGCTCTCTTAGGGAATAGTGTCACTCAGCCAATGTAGGAGCTATGGTATTAGAGTAAAAAGTGAATTCTGAGGGGGTTTTCTGCTTTTGACAGTGTGTGTGTTTCTATGAAAACAATGCTGACAGGTGAGACGCTTGGTGCAATCTTCTTGTAGACTCTGCATGGGCTGTCACATCGGGGGGAGCTAAGCCTTGGACTCCTGGCCATTCTATAGAGAAATGGATGAGGTTGCTACCTCAGTATTGTGTTTGGTAATAAATACATGCCTGCCCCCAAACATCCTTTTAGGAATTGCCTCTCTCTTTTGATTGGGTGCCAAGAACCATCCTGTCCAACACTTTTCACATCCTCTGTAAGAACTCTTTTTTGTTTTGATTCTCCTTCCACTCTTCTAAGTACTTCTCCTTTCTCATAAGAAAGGTGGATTACTCTGATCCCCCCTGCTTGAGTATTTACCTTTGATTTTCTCAATCTAATTAAAATTACTAAGCTTAAGTAAGTCAAGGGATATAAAGGGGCAAGTAAACAGTTCATTTTATGAAGGAGGAAAGGGATAATGTCTGAAATACTCTGTTGGAATCATTTCACCTGATCAGTCCAAATTCTTCCAGATTAGCAGATGGCAAGAGCATTCTAAATGAGTGCAAATCTGTCCTTTGTGCTTTTATGATCCCAGGAACACAATATTTATTCTGATGGTAAGTATCTTGAAAAATTGCTGTAAAAAGAGGTAACGTATTATAACTATGTTATGGAACAAAACTCAAGGCACAGAAGAAGAATATGAATTTTAGAATCCCTGGCTCTGATGCAGCTTTAGAATGAAGTCTGATGTGATGCTAAACCTGCAGTCCTTGTCCACCTTTTAGTGGTGGTTTTTTATGGCAAAATCAAAGAGGACAAAAGAAAAAGTAATTCCTAGAGATATAAGGGAAATAATGTTGGATTCATAAATTGGATATATGGGCAGTAATTTCTATAACATTAGAATAACTGGGTTTTGTAAATTTATGCAGAAAAAAATCCTGAATTATTTTAAATTACAGTTAATTTAGAAAGAACTTTGCAATATTGTTGCATTGGATTCTCTCTCGTTTAACTTGGTCTTCTGGCTTAAACTTCCACACATTCAAATTCCTGAGAATATGACATGACACTCATAGCTGATGGAAAATGCTGACACAGAGCTTTTCCTGTTTCTGTCTTTCCTTCAGATATAGATAGTTGGAAGGCTTTGATGCTTATATAAATCTATATCTCATAAATCTTACAATTTTTTGAATCTGGAATAAAAAAAACCCATATGGTATTCTAAGGATTTATTGCATTAATCTCATCTTTTCTGTTATTTGCTTTTTCATCTGCAGTACCACAGTACAGAGCTGAGCTAACCCGATGGAAATCACTGAAGTTACATGAATGTTACACTTGCATTCATTAGGAGAAAGCGGACAGTCTTCCTAAATAAAGAAAAGTAGGTTAAACTGAAGTGGAGGTTCTGAATATACATCAAAGAATGATTGGAAAAAAACACTTAATGCTGTAATTCTCCAAAAATAAGAAATTAGATACCCAGGAATTCAAAAGTAAGGTGACACTTAAAAGACAGCTAAACATTTTAAAGAGGTAAAGAGCAGAGCTTATACTGCTAAATGCATTAATTCAATCAAATAATTGAGTAATGCCTTGCTAGATAAGACTGGTTATTATGCACTTGTTCAATTCTGGGGGTTTTTTAGGTTTTTGGGGGTGTGTTTTTGTTCTGTTGTTTTAATAATGTTTGGTATTAAGTCTGAAAGACCTGAGTAACTTCACTGTAGCAATATTAAAAAATAAAGGTATCCCAAAAAGAGAAAAATGTCATTCAGTATATCCTTTTCAGAAGTTCATGTTGGTGAAGGAATTGTTGATGGCTAGTTTAATTAATTCTTCATAAGACTAGCTAAGGTGAAGAATGTGAGATCTAATAAAGTAATGAAATGACTACTATTAGCTAGATCTGGTGCTCTATCCAAATTCTATTCTTTGAAAGATCCAGCTCCCTACTGCCGCTAGAAAATTAGACAGCTGAAACACAACTTACAATTGCTTTTTCCCAAGCACACCAGAAGTATAGCTTCATGGATTTTATCACCAAAATGCACAGCAATGTACAGTGAAAACACAGGAGAGACTTATAACTACTTCAAGATGTTAGTATATGTAAAGGAATTAGGAGAAAAATCTTGTATGCACAGAAGCTGACCTACTTATATTTAGTGGTCTATGTTAAATATCAAAAAGCACATTCTGCTGAAGGTATTATATTCCTTGGGAAGTAATGGCGCCTCTTCTAAACTGTTTTTCATTTATTCATGCTGAGACTGTTCTCTTCCAGTGTGTTGATGTTTGATACTGCAATTTTTGTAACACAGATGGCTCCTAAGAATTGCAATAAGTTATATGGAAAAAGAAAGATATAGAGGAAAAACAGTAACAGAACATAACATTGGAGAAAAGGTCATTTTTTTAAAATAGGATCAAGGGTTAGAAATATTCATTTACGGATACTGTTCGGGAGTTAAAAATAATTTCAGAATGAAAGTTTGTGTTGCAGAGTTGTCATTATGACAGGTTGTCATGATGATCATAGATAAATTAGTGAGCCATACAACTGAAGGAGGTAACATCGAGATGATGCCATCATTGCTGCAGACTGCCGTGACTACATATGTCTATATTTCTAGCCTACTGAATTTGGCAGTGGTTCACAGATACTAGGAGTACATCAAGGAAAAGAAAATATGACCATGGACAATGATGGTTACAAAGGAAGAACAGGTTATTAAAAATGCAAATATAAGGTCAAAGGGTTAAGAAAATGTGGCAGTTAAAATATTTTCACTGAATCTTAAACAACATGCCCTACACCGTGGTTTGATTGTGAGAGATAAATAGTAAGAATGTGATTGTTTTGAATGATCAACAATTAAGACAGCATTCAAAATAAAAGAACTAAATATAATTATTTTACTCAGATTCATCTTGGTTTCATCTAAGCATAGAATTTCATAAATGTATGAGTCTTCCAAGGTTTGTATTTTCCTCTTATCTCTGCTGTATGTAAAAGTGCAGCTAACTCCACGGGACTTCAAGATCCAGGGGAGCGCTCCTTGCCAGTCTGCTCAGAGGTGACTCCGGTGTGCTCTGAGCTCCTGGTTCCTCCTGCCTTGATCAGACGGATGCAGGTGCTGCTGTTCCTTTCTGCACGGTCCAGCCAGCAGCAAAGCTGAGTACTTATTAGAGAGAAGCCCTGCCAGATCCCTCACCACTGGTTCATCGGTGTTAAGGTTCACCGGTGAAGAATGCACGCACCTTCACTCTCCAGAGCAAAGTATGTCTCACATGAATAATCACATTGCTTTCAGACCATAGAACACCAAGACCATTACCCAGTCACCATGCCAGGCCTTGGATATTTCCAGGTGCTGGTGTCTTCGTGCTCATCAGCTAGTCCACGCTTCAAATTTGCTAGCAACTAAGAGAAACACACTCTGATTTTGGGTTGGATTCACCTCCCAAATCAGACACGTAAGACTGCTTGAACCTACACTTCTAGTGCCGTTATGCCGTTGCGTACTATGCTGTGGCTGACGACTCTTTAACCAGAAGCATGTGAGCAGGTTATCGCTGTGTTTGGGAACCTATGTTTAGGTAACTGAGTCATTCTGCTAAATTTAAGTATCTACAACATAAATGATTACAGGTGGGCTAGGTATCTAAGCTCTTGCTACAGTCAATAGCCATCTAGTCAATAGAGTCAATGGAGACAGAGAGCTCTTGAGCTCTCTCAAAGCAGGTATCTATTTTAGGAAGAGATAAATAGATCCCCAGACTCCATTGACTGTTCTGGCTACATCTTCATTGACTATGATGGGAGCTTAGACAGTAGTTTACATGTTGTAAGCTGTGTTGTTATCACAAGATTTTAGATGTCTAAATCTGAAGTTAAATTCTATGCTTTAAGACACTTGCAATTTATTTTTTTTAATAAACTACTGATCTATGGGGGTTTTTTAAGCAAAAATTTGACATAAACGTGCTGTTATTTCATCTTTTTAAATAAATATTACTATAACTTACATTGAACAAGGTATGAATTCAAAAGAGATTTCAATAAGTTCTATCCCAAGTATTGCTATCTAATTCCATATTTTTTAGACTATTTCATGCCAGTCAAAAATTGTGTGTGTATATCTATTCTGCATTTGATGCTTATGGAACTAGAAGCATTTTGGCTGTGAATTATGAATAAAACTCCAATAGTAAACATCAGTTAAATATAGTTAACTTTTCTAAATGTGTATTTTCTAGAATACAAAGTACTAAGAAAACTTGTTTTCCCAGAACTTTCCTTTTGCTCCTGTCATATACATATTGTCTTGTATTTCATTATTTTTCATATTTTTTGAGTTTGATACAATTAATAATAATTAGTGCATCTAATATTCTTAAACCACTGCTTTTGACAGATGGAAATTAGATAATTCTGTGGAATGCTAGCTATAAAAAAAGGCAGTATGAATACCGACTATGGAATCATATGCTGTTATTACTCCATTTCAAGTATCACTACGCTGCTTTCGAAAGGAGGTAGATAATGTCTCTGTAATTGGGGACATATTTCATGCTGCTGCTTGTTCATGCTCTTTAGTCTCAGTCAATATAGCTGTGTTGAACTAGACTATGCCTTTTTATTTATACTGTAACTAATTCTAAAACTAAAATAATTGTCTTGGTTTCATATTGAATCTTCAGGGAAGCCTGAAGTAGCCTAGATGATTGTGATAACATCAACAGCGGGGAAAACCATACTTAAACCATACTTAAACCAACTGGACAAAAGTCTGTGGGACCAGATGGGATGCATACAAGGGTGCTGAAGGACCTGGCCATTTTCACTATGGATCCACTGTCCATCATCTTTGAAAGGTCATGGCAGCTGGGCGTGTTCTGAGTGAGCAGGAAAAGACAAACATCACACCTACCATCGAGAAGGAGAAGAAAAATCTAGACAAGCTGGTCAACCTCCCTTCCATCTCTGGAAAGGTTATGGTGCAAATCTTCCCTGACACCTTTTCCAAACATGCAGCAGATGATTGCCACAAAGCAAGTCAACTGCACACTGGGCTGTATTAGAAGGGATCTAGCCACCAGGCTGAGGAGATGCTTCCTCTCCATTTGAGACCACATCTACCTCTTCCCCTTCAGTTGTGAAACCACAAATGGATAGCTTACGGCCAGTATTGGGCTCCTTGGTCAAAGAAAATCATTGATAAACTGGAGAAAGTCAAGCCGGTCAGGGGCTAGATTTGTTCACCTGGGGAGGGAAGGTTAAGGGAGATCTCATTTCTGTCTACAACTACCTAAAAGGAGGGTGTAGAAAAGATGGGGACAGACAGTGGTTAGAGGTATACAGTGGAAGGGTGAGACCCAACAGATGTAAGTAAGAAAGTGGACAAGTCTGATTCAATAAAAGGAAAAAAGAATTTACCGTAAGAGTGTTAAACCACTTGAACTGTTGACCAGAGATGTGGTGGAACCTCTGTCCTTGGGGACATTCAAAGCTTGACCGGACATGGCCTGACCTGCCTTGAACAGGAAGTTGGACCATAAAGACTCTGGATGTCCCTTCCAAACTGTGATTCTGATGCTATTATTTTGAGTTCAATTTTTGTGTTCCTTAAAGCAATGAGATAAAATGGGAACTCAATTCTCATGTTTTGTCCAGAATTTTGTCACGAAAAAGATGAATTTCTACTTACCCCCTTGTTTTTTTCCAAAAGGAGAAAATAATACCTTTATTAGACCAACTGGTATCAGTTGAAAAACAAACAAGTTTTATGCATGTAAGTCTTTCCTCATATTATAAACTACATCAGGCTGTGCTCTAGGGCTTTGATTTTCCAATCTTCCAGAACGCATGTCTGCTGAAGAATAATACAACAAGGCCGTGTAAGAGAAGAAAATTGTTCCTTCTTATGGAAGCAATAATTTGGAAACTATGTAGGTCTCGCTGTTATGGAGTTAAGGTGTGGGCAAAGTGCACATTTTACAATTCAATATTTTTCGCAGCTTCTATAAACATAACCTTAGTTGGTCTAATAAAAGGTACTACTCTTCCCTCATACCTTTGCATTATAACCCATTAAAAACCCATCATTTAACCCATCAAAATTATTGCACTACTGTCATTGCTCCTGTTGGATCTAGTAGATGTAACAGACAAATGCAGGTGACTGAAATTCGAAGTGAAACTTCACTGGTTTGAAAGTGACAGCATCTCCAATCACCGACCGAATGAGAAAAGAGTCAGGACTTCAGAACTTTTGGTTTCAGTATCATGATGTACAATCACAAGAGACTTAATGATGAGAAGCTCTGTCATTATTAGATCATTATTAGATTTAATTAATAATCCAGGTGTGAAATCAGTTTTCATCCTTATTTTATTATTATAAATCCTAGTGTTAGTTAGCATGTAGTTGCTTCCACAGCATCCTGGAAACATTACATTTAAAAAAGGGAAAAGAGCTGTATTTATGAGGAAGGAACTGTGCTTTCTTTTGTTTAGAAGCAAGAGATAGGGTCTCTCCTTTTTACTGGAAATATTTTATTTTCCACCAACTTTTAAAAACTGTTGCTAAAACCATGCTTCCAGGGAGCTGATCTAATGAAGTATTATACAACTATCGTTTAGAGAAAAGAACTCCTTTATACAAATAAATGCCTCTGTATTTGGTCAGTTTTATGAAAAATCACTTAGTAAAAGTGGACTACAAGAACAAAGGGAAAGAAAAATATGTTAATCAAAGTAGTCTGAAAATACAGGATATATCATATGCAAAAAGGAAGCAGGAAGTCAATACTGAGTTTTGGCAATTTTGTTTTATTCATCTTCTGATAAACATGAAACTGTCTGCTTTTTTTGTGGAGTCTATAAATCCAATTAATCTTCCCATTAACATTAAAATCCACAGCAGGTCTACCATGTGATGTGTACACCGGAGATGTGAAGCTGTATAATTAAGTATGAGCAGTCCTCAAACAGAAGTTTAGTGAGCTCAGGCAAAAAGACTGAGCATCAAATGGAATGGAAAATCCTATTATTTTGTATTGAGTTTTGAGTAAAGAGCTTCTACCTACAGTTAAGTTTAGAGGCTAGGTGGCATCTTTATACCACTCATCTCATGAATTCATTTTTCAGAGAGATCTTTTCTTTTCTGTTACTTCACTCACTGGATGCAACCACACTGCAGGAGGTTGCTGTTAGTGATGTGGAACATGTAGCTTTGTTAGACAATTTCTTTAAAAAAATCTCATGTAGCAGGAACACGGAGATAAGCTTTATAAGTAAGCGATCCAAGCACCAGCTTCACGTTTTAACCATTAACAGGCCTCCATTCACATTTAAACACCTCATTCACGTTCAAATACCTGAGCAGGCTAAGGAAGAGGAAAAAATGGCTAAAGGTTATAAAAGCACAAGAAAAATAAATCTGCAGTTTCTAATTTCATTGCTAGACAAAAAGGATTTGTTCCTCTAAACCTAGGCATATTCCTGGTGAGGCATGGAGGAAAAGGCAGAGGTAGTGCAAAGACAGTGTTATCCCTCCTTTCTGCTTCATTGTGTAAAAATGTACGTATCTCATTTGTTCTGACTTCAGAGAAAATATATAAAAATTTGGAGAGAGCCTGAAACAACAGTTCTTAGTTACGAGCTATGCTATTTATTTCAAGAATTGCCAGCATTCAAACCTGCCAATGTTCTCAATCCAAAAGTGATAGTCTGACAGTGATACCCTGAATCTACTGCTCTAAGGATGTTAATTTTCTCTGCATACACAGAGTGTCCACAATCTGCTTGATTCCTGCCCCAAAGCAGATGCACTTTGAACTGGAGAGAACTGTTAACTGTTTCAAAGGCCACCGTAGCATGGAAGAAATGAGGAGATGTGCCATAATATTTTTCGGTGTATAGCAATTTTCCTAAGACATTCTGGAGGGAGGTCAAGGGAAGACGAGGCCATTAAGATAAATGGATCCTTGATAACATATAGGCTGGACACAGGGATGGATTAGGGCTCAACCATGGATAATCTGTGCCTCTCATTCACTCAGGATTACTGTAGGGTTTATCCCTATGGCAGATGATATCCAACATTCTATAACAACTCTTTCAGAGGCCGTTTCCCCTGTCATGATGGATGTTTTCAACCACATCTTACTGTTTTCTCCCCTTCTAATCCTCTGCAATTTTAAATGCATTATTTCATTTTAGGGTTATGGCATTCTTTGAAGGCTGGATGTTGAATTTCATAGGATATATTTCCAGAATGGAAGACTTTTGAACAGTATACTATGCTGGATATTATCTTTTCATGCAATTCATCAGAAATGAAGGAAACATTTCTAGTAAATATTTGTTAGGACATTTTCTGTTTGAACAAGATAAAAGACTGTAGCACGTAATTTCTACCATGAGATGGCTCAAGAATGGAAGAATTATTTTTTAAGCATTTTCAGTGCTATACTTTCTATAATATTTTCTAAGTGAAGCTTTAACTTCCCTAGTGTGTAGACAATTGCAGATTTCTGTGATTTCATCTGAAACACAGAGTATGTGCAGTTTGGAACCAGTTTAAAATCTTAACATTCATGAATGTATAGAGGGGGGATTCTGAATTTTGTTCAGGTACCTACAATGTTTTTTTACTGGGTGAATTCTTCAAACCCACCAAACCCAAAAGCCTAACCACTTACATAGCACTATGCGCACAACACCCTCTTCTGTCCTGAGGCAAGGAATATCTGCAAATTTGTGTTGTGGGGTTTGGTTTTTTTTTTTTTTTTAATATAGCGTAGATTTGGATTTGTAAGTTTAGATTCTAAGGCATGTTGACAGAGAAGCAAAATTTTCATCAGGATTTTGTTTTGATGATGAGTAAGAGTGAGGTAGGTAGGCCGGTAAGATGAGTGTTCCCTAACTCATGTCAGTCTCAGCAATAACTGTGATTAGTTCTATCTGGACAATGATATCATTATTTTCTGTGTTTCCAGTGGTGAGAATAATTCCTGCAGTAATAATACAAGTATGTCCTCCATAGATATGACATATTGTTTTTCACTACTGGTAATATTAAATGACAATTAAAAAAAAAAAAAAGGGAAAATAATCTCCCTCTTGCTAAATAATTGTAAGGACTTTCTTTATTCTCGCATTATGTGTTTCTTAAATTCATGAACTCCCAGTGTACAAGATTCAGAATAGAAAAGACAATCAATAGCTATAACTTGCACAGTCTATTTTTGTTTTGAAGACAATTGGTATTTGCGTAAGAGTATAATCAGTAAGTAATTCAACTGGATTTATTTAAGTATGAAAGAATTGGGTATAAAGAGAGAATTCAGTTCCCTTAGAAGATCAAAAGAGAGCTTTATTGAAGGGAGATGTTACTGTGCAATAATTATGAAAACACAGTTTCCCTGTCTTGAAAAGTGAATCAATTTCTCACAATTAGAAAAGTAAATGTGCGACCTTCACAAGTTAAATGGTTCAATTCCAGTGTTTGAGATACAACTAAAAAAACCCACCTGTCTAGGAGGCAAACATTCCTTGTTTTGCAGCTTCACTGTGTATTATTTTCTAACTGTGTGCAACACATTCAGATATCCAATATATTCATAGCAATACTAAAATAAAACAAGAGGATTTTTCTTCCTTTGCCAACCTCCAGACCTTCTAATACATAATCTTTATATATAAAAGGTTAGGTTTCAAGCCAGGCATGTGTTGAAAAGGTTACACTCCAATTTCCAAACCCAAGAGCACAATGAAAGGTATGCTGCCTAGCTAGTTCCGTAGAGTTTGCTTTTTAGATATCAGAAAAAGAAAAAAAACGGCCAACTTCGGGAACCACCTCTCTTTTAAGAGGTCATACTCATTGGAGCACAACCCTTTACAAGCTCATTAGCCAGTTTGATCTTTCAGGTCAGCAGGTATTTTCAACCTGGGGCATGGTAGTCGATACAGAATTAGAACGTTGCTATCACATCTCTAAAAATGGGCCAGTATCTTCAAATATGAACAGCTAAATTTTGGCATTTTAAACTAAATATAGAAACTGACATATAGAGATGTAGTTCTTGGAAGTGCTGAATATCCAAAACTTACTAGTTTAATAGGAGCACTTGCATAAGAAGGAAGTGCTCTATGGAGCTAAAATGTAATTTATTTTTAATAGTACTCTTCATGCACCGTGGCGCAAAATGCTTTTCAAGAAAAGCAGACTTCTTCCCTCAGTCATAACACTATAAATTCAGCACTGCTTTGGATTTAAAGATAGCAAAGAGAGAGTAAATTTCATCCAAAATGTTTAAGAACCATTATAATGCTTCTTATACATGTAAGGACTCAGACATTGGAACAGGCTGCCCAGGGAAGTGGTTGAGTCACCATCCCTGGATGTATTCAAAAAGCGCGTAGATGGGGTACTCCAGAACATGGTTTAGTGGGCGTGGATGATGGTTGGACTCGATGATCTTGAAGGTCTTTTCCAACCTAAATGATTCTATGATTCTATATATGATAGAAGAATGAGGAGAATGAGGAAATTTCCCACAGGGACCCCCTCATGGGGACTCCCCCATGGGGACCCCCCAATGGGACCCCCAACGGTCCCATCTCCCAGGAGGTGCCCTGGCATTTTGCTACTCTGTTTTAGTGACAAATCTCAGTAAATAAGCATGGAAAGAAAAATGATGATAGCTGGCACGCAGCGTGCAAAGTACACACGGTAGTAGTTTTATACGGGATCTTATACACAAAGAATGGCTGCAAGGTTTTATTCAGTAGGTCTTCTAAACACACTTCAGGAGCTTGTATTTAATCAAAATGTACTTTCTTGAATCACGTCCAGGTATGTTTTAAACAGAGATGCAACAGCCTCAGCAAAATACCACTTCCTTTTACTTCATTGCAACTTAAATTATTGCACACTAATAAATCTTTGCTGCTTCAAAGAAATGCTTCCTTTTAAAAGAAGTCACTGATTTTCATGGAATGGCACCTATGCAGCTGCACACAACCTCCACTTCCAAATGCTTAGTGTCAGATAAAAATGGGAAGTGATCAAAGTCTTTAGAGAAGAAAGTATTTCTTCCCAATTATTTTAGCCAAGTGTGGAATCCTTGAGTTTTTTAATGACTTAGTTTCTTTGCTATTTTATGAACAAGTGAATGCATTTTTAAACTTTAACTCCTATAAAACTGAAGGAAAGCTCTTAGGGATCAAGGTCTAGGAAATAAATTATAAGGTCCCAATTCTGTACATGTCAGTGCCGGCATTATGCCTGTATAAGAGCCTTTGAGTCTGGGTAGAAATTCTGTTCCTTTGAAATTTCTGCTTTAAATAATGCACAGCAAGGCTAGAAATTGTGTTTAGCCCCAGTGATTCTAATTCTATGCATTGGTTCATAACAATTTGCCCTTGGACATGACACAGCGTGCTATAGCCAAGTACATGACTGAGCATCTTCAGGTGATAGTTTTGCTGCTGACATGACTGTCTGAGTAGAACGTGTTCCCTTAGAATGCTAGAGTAATAAGGAAATAGTCAACATTTCAGAACAACAGGATGTTCTGCCCTGAGATAATCTCAGCATGGTGAGGTTTCTACAGGTCAACCACAATAAATATGCACTCACACATAGCAATGGCAATGACATGCATCCTTGTAGTTGTCTAGAATCCCACAGGGATTCACTTCTACTCAGTTTGTGTCAGAATAAATGAATGACTAGATTTGAAACTGTCCCACTGTAGGCTTAAGGGAGAATCCAGAAGGCCTTTGAAATCCACCGTGGGCATAGCTATTCTCCTACCTAAAACTCTGGCCAGAAGCTGTTCTCTTTTAGTTCTCCTACAGCCGATCAGCCCTTTCTCTCTTTCCTGCCATTTCCTCCGGGAAGACGGGAGCTAACAACCAAAGATAGGGGAATAAAAGATTTTTCCCATGTGCAGCATTCTCAGTTTTCCAGCTTCTTTTGTTCTAATCCGGTCCTCAGTGAGACAGACAAAAATGTCCAAGCTGCTGAGTATTTCTTGACCTGCTCTTTTCACTGAGACCGTTTTGCATGAAAACAATTCCTAAATGCTTTCACACACATACGAGAACAAGTACAGTAAAATCAAAGCGGTTTTCAGTGAGATGGCGTACCTACAACTTCCAGGGACTCCTCTACCGCTTTTCAGGGACTAACACAAAGGGCAGAAAAGGAAGGAAATTATCCGATATTGAGCAACAGCTTTTCTTTGCCCGGTGATACCCGAGAGCTATTGACTAGAAATGTGTAGATGCAGCAAGAGAACCTTAGCAGTTAAAGGGCAGCTTTCCTTCAGGCTCTTCTCGTCTGAAGGAGGAGAACGGTTTGCCTGTTGTGACAACAGAAAAACAGAAAACTAATTTGCCTACTGGGTGGTCGCTTAGCAGTATCACACTGCAAGGCGGAGACGACAGAGCTTGCCGGAGCGCCCCAGGAGCCCCGATGCAGGAGGATTCAAGGGCTCCTGCTGCAGACCCTCGTTGTGCTGGCACTTGGCGTCAAGGGAGATGTTCAGAGCCAAACTACAAGTGTGCGCTGGCTACAGGTGTGGCAAAGGGCTTTGCAAATCCCACAGAAAAGGGTTTGGGTTTGGGGGTGGTTTGTTTTGGTTTTGTGTTTCCCTTGGAGCACAAGACCTCAGGCTTCATCCACTTCCAGTCAATTTTGGTTCTGCCAGCAGAGGGCATGAGGAGGCAAAGTTTGCTTGCTTCCCTGGGATCCCGTTCCCACTTCCCAAGAGAAGGAACAGAGAGACCAAACGGCACTTTGTGGTCTCTGGAGTCTCTAACCAGGTTGCTGATTGGGAAGGGAGGAGTGGAGGTGTCCTTCCGAATGAAGGAAAGCCAAGAACACACCCTTGGGTATCCCTTTATTTCAGGGTCTTTCTGCTTTCACCTTTCATCTTCTGTACCCCAGAAGGTGATGAGGGTAGGGAACAGACATGGCTTTGTCCCCTTGCCGTGGGAACACATTTGTCTAGAAGGGAAAGGTCAATTTATGCACCCATTTGTGCTCCCCAGAGTTCAGATCGCCTCAGGCGGTTGTCACCCTCGTCTCCTTGGCAGGTTGAAGAGAGAGATCAGGGCCAGTTGCCCTGGTTTACCTAGGGACACCTATGCATTATCCCTGTACAGGGGCTGCACATTGTCCAACGCTTCCTGAACAACAGGGTCAGGGGACTTGGGTTTCTTCACATGGTCTACCGCTTCTGTTCTGAGTTGTTGCAGCATAATGAAACTTCACCTCCCTTTTCCTGATCGTTCTGCTTTGCACGTGCCAAGGTTTGTTGAAGAGCTCTGTTATACAGCTTAGCTCTTGTATACCCTGTTAAGCCTAGTTTTTGGAGACCATCCCTTATTTCAGCATCCAAACAGTGGGAAATGTCAGCCCTAGTGCCTTCACCAGGTAGTGGTGGTACCCTTACCTGCTCCTGCTGGTTTGCAGTTACCAGGTAAATTTTTTTCCATCTGCTCTATCACTACTTAACAGAAAGGCCTGGAAATGGGCAAGTTCAAAACTTAGAAAGAGGATAACAAACCCTCCAGCTTGTTTCACGAACAGCTTTTTTCTTTTGAAAGACATCCTCTTACTCTCCATGTTTTTAATGGATTTGTGACAGCTTTTCAGCACATGTATCTGGAAAGACATTAAGAGGATGTTCTCTTTCAAGGTATTCAGCGCAATTCAGAAATGTCTTTTATCAGGTCATCAAAACCAGTTCAAAGCATAGCTTTCCTCAGTCTGGGGGAAAGAGATCAACAGCTCCAGGAGGGACAGGAGCTGTTCACACATTGGGACATCATAGTCCTGTTCCTGCCTCAATAGCAATGCCAGGATGTCAGATCAACTCATCTGTTTTTATCGCCGAGTGCTGGTTTTCTAAATATGTAAATGGAAAGCTGTTTTTGCAGAAAAAAAGTCCTGGGTTCAGCCTAAAAGCTTCTGGTGATAAATGTTTAAATCAACAAACAGGTACCCATATGGTAACATAATAACACCTTCAGACAGCGCATGTCTTCCCATGACAAATCTGTCTGGGGGTAAGGTTTAGAACATCTCTCCGGGGTGATAAAGAGCACTATGCATTTTGTGTTGAGATTGATGTTGCAACTCTTTCTACCCTGACAAAACCATTCTGGACTCTAAAAAGGGTACTAAGATCCCTGTGATACATTAGAAAAAGCTTTCTCAGTTTTGCCACTTCACAAACAGAATTCATCAAATCATTGATTACAATCATTTCTTTTATTTGGGGGAGAAAAGGATATACTGTTAGGGCTTCAGTTAAGTTCCCCACAAATTTGAAAAACAGACATTTACATAAAACTTTCTAACATATTAATTGTGAGAAATTATAACACATACAGTATTTTCAGATGTAAAAGAAAGTAACTGGTCAGCATTCTCCAGGGGACATTTTAAAAAATACCTTTCCCCACAGTTGCTAGACAACCCTGCAAGAATGGTGGTAAAAGGGTACTTCTAGCACTTCTTGGTGATCAAAAACTGTAGGGGCTGCTGTTAATTTTTTCAGTAATTACCTATTTCTTATAGACCACCCTCTGCATCTTCAAAAGGGGCATGGTTCCTGTAGTCCTCCTCTGCTTTTTCTTGGTGATGGAATGCTGCTCTGTCAGAACCTTTTTAAGGATGGTACCATATGGATTTACAACAGAGGCCAACATAAAGTTCCTCCACACCTCAAAATTGACTTTTGTCTGTTAGATGTATTTAGAGTGATAACCTTAAATTTAAGGCAATGATTCCCCTGACTGTGAGTAGCTGTAGGCTTTAGATCCTGACAAAATTACTGCAGTGATGTGTTCATCAAATGGAAACTTACTTGTCAGTTCAGCTAAGTAATACCAAGCTGACGGGTCCCAGGTCCCTTCAGAATTTCTGAATATTACGGCATCTGTGTCATGATAAAGGTGATGGTCATGCAGTACACAGAAGAGAAAGCTAACATTGCCCTCTAGAGTCGCATTACCCTTGGCATGCTTACACAAGGCAGTGGACATAAGATCATTTACAGGTGCACAACATTACCTTTCCCTTCTAGACAAATGTGTTCCCACGGCAAGGGGACAAAGCCATGTCTGTTCCCTACCCTCATCACCTTCTGGGGTACAGAAGATGAAAGGTGAAAGCAGAAAGACCCTGAAATAAAGGGATACCCAAGGGTGTGTTCTTGGCTTTCCTTCATTCGGAAGGACACCTCCACTCCTCCCTTCCCAATCAGCAACCTGGTTAGAGACTCCAGAGACCACAAAGTGCCGTTTGGTCTCTCTGTTCCTTCTCTTGGGAAGTGGGAACGGGATCCCAGGGAAGCAAGCAAACTTTGCCTCCTCATGCCCTCTGCTGGCAGAACCAAAATTGACTGGAAGTGGATGAAGCCTGAGGTCTTGTGCTCCAAGGGAAACACAAAACCAAAACAAACCACCCCCAAACCCAAACCCTTTTCTGTGGGATTTGCAAAGCCCTTTGCCACACCTGTAGCCAGCGCACACTTGTAGTTTGGCTCTGAACATCTCCCTTGACGCCAAGTGCCAGCACAACGAGGGTCTGCAGCAGGAGCCCTTGAATCCTCCTGCATCGGGGCTCCTGGGGCGCTCCGGCAAGCTCTGTCGTCTCCGCCTTGCAGTGTGATACTGCTAAGCGACCACCCAGTAGGCAAATTAGTTTTCTGTTTTTCTGTTGTCACAACAGGCAAACCGTTCTCCTCCTTCAGACGAGAAGAGCCTGAAGGAAAGCTGCCCTTTAACTGCTAAGGTTCTCTTGCTGCATCTACACATTTCTAGTCAATAGCTCTCGGGTATCACCGGGCAAAGAAAAGCTGTTGCTCAATATCGGATAATTTCCTTCCTTTTCTGCCCTTTGTGTTAGTCCCTGAAAAGCGGTAGAGGAGTCCCTGGAAGTTGTAGGTACGCCATCTCACTGAAAACCGCTTTGATTTTACTGTACTTGTTCTCGTATGTGTGTGAAAGCATTTAGGAATTGTTTTCATGCAAAACGGTCTCAGTGAAAAGAGTAGGTCAAGAAATACTCAGCAGCTTGGACATTTTTGTCTGTCTCACTGAGGACCGGATTAGAACAAAAGAAGCTGGAAACTGAGAATGCTGCACATGGGAAAAATCTTTTATTCCCCTATCTTTGGTTGTTAGCTCCCATCTTCCCGGAGGAAATGGCAGGAAAGAGAGAAAGGGCTGATCGGCTGTAGGAGAACTAAAAGAGAACAGCTTCTGGCCAGAGTTTTAGGTAGGAGAATAGCTATGCCCACGGTGGATTTCAAAGGCCTTCTGGATTCTCCCTTAAGCCTGTGCTGAAAAGGCTATTTTCAAACCTAGTTGTTCATGTATTCAAATATGAACAGTATAAAATCTCACCCTTGAATATAATAACCCACATACCTATGTATTTTCTTGCTGTTTGGATGTCATTGCCAAAAGAATCTTCTCTCACTGTTTTTTTGCTACAGGGCCTTTGATCCATGTTCTTCCACCGATGGCTGAGGCTCGCATTACAAAAGCACTTTCCACTCTTCTAACATGGATTTCAAGTAAAATGGGATTACCTGTTAAAGACAGTTACCAATAGCGGCAATGAACATTTGCTGGACTGGTCTGTAGATATTTTGATACTCTAATGTGAGCAGATTATGTACAAAATCTGTATTTTCATTGTCTCAGTAATATAAAATACTGAGATGCATTTTGTGTCGTACCATGTGGTTTTAAATTGTGCTTTTATTCTGATTACTCATCATTCCTTTAATGGATTTGCACCGTGCATTTCTGACACCCAGGGGTGTGATCCCATCCCTATGGGATTCTAGACAACAACTAGGATGTGTCTCTGTCTTTGACTCTGCTATAACATGTGAGGCCACATGTTCATAATGATTGGCATATAGAAATGTCTGCATATTCAGAATAAGATGCTGGTCAGGGCAGTGACATTATTCACATTAATCTGCATATTTGCAGTAGATATATATTTGGGAGAATATCAATGCATTGAGGAGTAACTCATGGAGGCATCGTAGAGATGACGTGAGCCTCAGACTTACTCTTCTGCTCTTCTTCATCTGTATGGCAGTGATGCTAAGAACAATGCTATACTGTTGATGGTACAATAAAAATATAGCCCTTAATTAATAGAAGTCTGATAATTAATAAATTAAAATTTCTGGCCTGAAGCCTTTTGCTATTAATCATGATTTGTTTGGGGATATAAGCAAAACATAGTTAATGATTCTAAGCAGGCTATGATTATGAAATTAAATATAGCCTTTTTTTTCCTGGATCCTATTAACATAGTTTCCCATTCAGAAGCCTAAAGTTATTTTCTTCTGAAGCCTTGAATTCACTAAGTGTAGTTGTTTGGGTTGGGTAGGAATTAGCAGGTTTCTGCATCATTCCAGGAAATAGGACTGATGGACAGGCATTGCCGTAATAGTGTCATCCTCTCATTGCAAAGCTTTATCTTGCTTTTCTTTGGGAGAGTGATCTGTTCCCAGCCCTTGTTCAGAGTCAGGACAAAAAGATACAACCCTGCTCAGAATAAAATTTGGAAGACAGAGGGTAAAATACAAGAACCAGGATTTGAGTCCTTTCTGCCATTACCTCCCTTTTCACATTGTGATATTTTATACAGAAGATAGTCTAAAATATGTTATTGCCAAACAACAAAACCAGAAGCTGTCCAGGCAACTCCAGATAAATTTCAAAATCTCTGTGTCTGCATTACAAAACCTGCCATGAATTATGCAGTTGAGTTTCCTGGACTTAGGAAAACTGCAGGGGCCAGCACAGCCCGCTCGCAAAGAATGAACCTCATCCTGAGAAAACTGCCTTCCCCATGATGTTATCTCTCCTGTATCAGACAGAAAGGTTAGTCCCACATTCAACAGCCACAGGATTTGAATTTAGAAGGCTCCCTGTTCCCATAAATTGAGATTTTAACTTGAAGTAAAAAGCTGGAACAAATTCATTGAGTTTAGTTGTTATGCAGGGCTATGCTAGGAACGATGATTTCTCAGATGCTGTTGTCCTGAAGACTTTAAATTCAATTGTTAGAACTTTGACTTGAATTTAGTAGCTTACTAGGCAAACAGTCCTAGGCCTGAATGGAGAATGAACCTATCTATAAAGAGTAAATAAAAGTACATACAGGAGAAGACAAAATCTTGAGTGAGTACAGAACATGCCTAGTTACAAAAGCAACACGCATTTCTAATGTTGGAATAAAACAAATCATTAAGTAATAGCTGGTTGTAAAACTGAACTTTTCTGGGGAAAACAGTCTCTCCATATACTTTGATAATGTGGATACAATACAGTGCTGATTATTAATAAAAACACGTGGACTGGATTTTTAAGGCAGTCCTACATAGTAAGTTAAGGAAGAGATCTGAAAGAGAGTATGAGCCTCTCCACTCCTTCCAACAGCATGCTACAACTGCCATTTGCAGACTACCTGATTATAACCTCTAAGCAGTAATATCTGATAGTCAGTCAAACTACCGGGAAGTATCCTATGATTAATAGATACTGTGGAGAAGAAGATTCCTTCTTTACTGCTGGTCTCTGAATTGATGTATCCATATATTTTCTCCTTGGTGGCTTCATATACATTTAAACTCAAAGACTTCTAGGAAGGTAAAGTGCTGATGAATTGGGTACTGTAACCAACTTTTGACTCCCCTCTTCCTTGAATAAACTGACATAGAAATCAGCAGAAGCCTGAGAAGTGCATGCGTGTTATTTAAATTGGGAAAAATGTAATTCCAAGAGAAAAAAAGAAAGGAACCTTGAGTTCTTGGAACAGTTATGCTATCTTTTTCAACCAGCAAATGATCTTAAAATATTTAATTAAAAAAAGAAAGGCTACACAAATTCCAAAGGGATATTATTACAACAATCTAAATTAAATTCTAAGCTTCATAGCTTTTTTTCTATAATTGTCCTACAATTATATACACACATATATGTATGTACATACTAAGGAAAGAAAAAGAATATACTATTATGTAAAGAACAAAGTTTATAACTAGGGCTGTCCATGTGTAATTTAAGAGCTTACTACCTAATAGGCCACAATGCCTAGATAACTTCATAAAAAAATTAACTGCTACATTATTGTTACTGTAACGTTAATAAAAGGCAAAAGCTGAGAGTAAACTTTTCTATAAAAAATGTGTTGCATAGCCACTCCTGGACAGTGTGTTTGTTAAAAAAAAGAAAAACATAATTTATTGGCATCTTTGCAAAGGGTAATGCCGGCATGGGAAAACAAATTTCTCAAACAGGATGACAGTCACTGTCCAGGAGGTGACAGGAATCTCCATTGCAAGGATCCTTGCAGCAGCGTCTTCTGCTGGATCAGGTGATACTCCCCAAAGTGTTCTTTTACTGAATTCTTATATCCAGCTGGACTCTGGTACAGTGAAAGGGCTCATCATTTGCATGATCCACTGTTACTGTTCATCTTAAATGACATAGAAAACATCTTTTGATTATCTTAACTATGTACACAATAATCGCTGGGACCCCAAGGGCACCATGTGGGAGACTGAAAAGAGTTAATGTCGCAAACATTGCACGGGGCAAGTTCTGCACAGCAAGAAACCCCAGGTGAAAAGAAGCCGACCAGCCCAGGCCGTCAGCAACAGGGCGCAGAGGCTGGGCTGGAGGACGCGTAGCTCTGTCTTCGGTTCACACTCTTGAACAGTTTATTATTTATCTTCGAGTATAAATGAAACGAGAAAGAATACCTTAAATGTAGACATGTATGTCATCAACAGCTACATATGATTACACATTACCTATCACTCCCACAGGAGTGAGAAGATGAGCACTGCATGCAACTTTGTACACAAAACCAAAGACATCTTCCACAGTTTTGGGGGTTTTTTGGTTTGGGTTATTTGGGGGGTTTGGGTTTTTTTTGAGAGGATGGTCTTGGAAGTCTGTCAGATTCTTCACAAAAACAGCTTGGATTTTGTGAAAATGAAACATGTGGGGTTGAATGTGTCCAAAAATGAGGCTAGAATGCTACAAAGCTGTGTCTGTAACTGTTTGTGAGATTGTGGTAACTTCTAAGTGCTACCTAAATGTCTTTGGCATGATGATAGGACCTTCCTTAAACAACAGTGCAATTTTGTAGATGTGGACAAGTACAATACAATTTAAAACCCACAACCCTGTGGTGTTACCTTCATAACTTTGCTTGACAAAAATAAGATTCAAGTGCTAGGGAAATCTTTGCTTCCCACACTTTGCCCTTGTTGTATGTGTGTTTGTCAGTGTGTGTACATTTGTGTGCACAGATTGAAAATTTTGGTCCTATGAAGTCGATGACAGTTTTGTTACTGACTTGTCATCTACTTAATGTGACAACGATTTCATCCTTTGCAAAAGAGAGCTCTGGGGTAATTTTCCATCAGTTTTCCTCCTCCCCTCTTCTCCCTGCCATCTAATCTAATCTAATCTAAACTTTCTGCTAGTCATAGGAATGTAGATAACAAGTCAGATGATGGAAGAAAGAGTCCTTCCATGGCCTTGTTTTGATCAAGTCACATATGAGCTTTTGTATAAAGTTTATTTCTTTTAACAAGTTACAATGGGAACAAAACTATATATATAACTAACTTGCTTTCCACACTGTCTGATTTATTTTAATCAGCTCAGGGTTTTTCTAATATACTCTGCTGAAATGGGACAGGCCACAAATGTAAGTTTTGTTAACAAGTGAGAAAATCATGCCTGTAGCAATGCCTTTGGGCAAAAGTCTTTCTTAGAAGACTTGGAAGAAATGGGGATCTAATTGTGGAAAACGTTTTTAAATAAATGGAATTACGTTGCCTTAAAATCACAGATAACCTGTTTCTAAAAAAACCTGCTGTGATAGTTCATCATATTACACTCACGGATGAATAAAAAGCTAGGAAGACTAACAAAACAGCTACCAATTTAGGCTTTGTTTAAAACTGTATGTTATTTATACTTTTAAAACTGTGTTGACAGGGCTGAAACAACGGTGGGAGAGAGAGTTCACTAGGGGGATCTCTCTAAGGAGATGTCAAGTGGAGACAAGTACACTACAGCTTTGCTGGCTGTCACTTTATTTCTGCCAACAAGAAAGACTTTTTAAGTGAGGAGAAGCCACTGACAGATGAATAAGCCTAATGGGTGAGAAGGTGAAGGGGACACGTGTGTCTTTTTATGGCTCTGCGTATTGAAAATACCAATTCTAAAATTACATGCAGGATAAAATAGTCTCAGAACATCATACTAGCTTTTCTCAAATGAACCTTCTACAGGTTTACATCTGCAACAGTATAAATATCTGTGTTTTCTCCTTATGGAAATGTGAGTAAATAGATAATGTCTAATATGGCAACCCACAACATATCCCTTTGTTTGAATCTTTTGGGTATCCCAAAAAGAATTTAGCAAATTTCCCTTACCAACAAAATCAATAACTGGTTAAGTTACTGCTTGTATGCAATACACAATAGCTGTGTGATACTGTCCTATTTTCAATAGAGAAAGGAACTACAGAGGACTTTATGGCTCATTTACTTCCTCTTTGCTGGAAATGTAATAAGAATCTCCAGTGGAATGAAAAAAAAATCCACAATCATTGTATATCCCTCTCATTTTTTATGTTAAATTAAGGAATTGTGTATTTGAATTCATACTAATAGTTTTCAAGAGACAGTAATTCAATAATGTTAACTTTCTGTGAGTACATTTAAGGAAAAAGGGAAAATCATGTTCAGGAACAGAGTTTAATGACTTAATATCCAAAATAGGTGTCTGTTCAATGGACCTAATAGAATAGCCTCAAAATGCACTCCAGTAGTATTAGAATAGAATTGGTCTGTAACAGGCCATTTTTCATCAACAAGTCAGAGAACTTAGTTCTTCACTAAAATTTCAATGGTTCATTTTGTTGTCTTTCACACTCCTCCAATCTCCTTAGCATGCAAGGGCTATCACATCAGACTTACGCATACAGAAGGTTACTTAGCATGACCAGGAAGATGTCCTTCTTTTTTTTTCAATAGAGGCAATCAATCTACCACTTATCATTTCTGAACTTTAACCATGCATCCTGGAGTCTTCATAAAATCCTGTCATTGCATGCTCTGCTAGACAGATAATGTTAACCCAGATCCCTCCTCCTCATGTCAAAAATACTAGAGGGGAAACGCAGAGCAATGAAAATACAGCCCTATCAGGAGGAGGGCAGGGCACCGTTATTGATTCCTTTTAGCTTTAGCCCAAACTATTGACTTCCACCCCTTGCAAAGATCAGCACAGATCTAGCACTTACATAAGAAACCCTTGCAAAGTATAGCAAGGGAAACAAGTTCGCCTTTAGCATTAAGAGGAATACAGTCTGATGGGTTTGCAGGTAATAAATAGCTCTCCACGTCTGTCGTTTCCCTTCCTCTCCCCAGTTTCATGATTTCTGCACATGGATTATACAGATTTGTCTCACAGTGTTCTCCTATTTTCATTCCTGATTTTGGGGCCAAAGTGTCAGCATTTATTCTACTTCTACTATATGTTTATCTTCACTTTTGTGGAAGGAATACTCTAGATTTGGTAAAACAGCTCCTAATTTTTTAAGTAATGTAAGCCCATGTAAATTAGTGAGACTTGAGTCCCTACCCTGAATTTATCATCAGAGGAGAATGCTAATTATGTAGAATATAAAGGATATGAGGGAAAGCAGGAGTAAAGGCCAGAATTTTCAGTGATTTTGTATACTTCAGCAATTTGCAATCCTAGTTTTAAGTTAGGCAACGGAAAGCTCAAAATCTTTTTCAAGTTATGACCGGAGTCTTGAAACACGCAAATAGACTGTATTGTTTATTTTCTTTGCCTTTGTATTTCAAACATCTGGCCTTTCTGTATTTTATATTTGAATTTTATTTCTCAGTGAGATTTGCATGAAATTCTTTTGATGTGGGAACTATAAGTTTATATTAAGAAGATATAATGTTGATCTATCTAAGAGAGGAGAGAAACTACGTGGTTTAAATTTAGAAATACAACTACATAAGATAGAAAGGAACATAGGTGGATGGATGGATACATAGACAGATAGATAAATATAAATCTCCCTTAGAGACCTCTACCTGTTTTTATTAGGAATGTTTTAAAGAACTGTGTACTGGGATTATGTGGCAAGATTTTGCTAGCAAAGGGGTTGCAGGGCTGTCTTCTTTGAGAAGACACCAGGAGCTGCTCCCTTGTCAGACAGAGCCAGTTCCAGCCGGCTGCAAGATGGACCCACCACTGGCCAAAGCCGAGCCCATCAGCAATGTTGGTAGCACCTCCGAGATAACATATTTAAGAAGAGGTAAAAAACAGCAGCTGGGAGACATGAATGAGAATATGCGAGAGAAACAGCCCTGCAGACCCCAAGGTCAGAGAAGGAGGAGGAGATGCTCCAGATGCCAGAGCAGAGATCCCCTGCAGCCCGTAGGGAAGACCACGGTGAGGCAGGCTGTCCCCCTGCAGCCCAGGGAGGTCCACGGGGGAGCAGATCTCCACCTGCAGCCCAGGGAGGACCCCACGCTGGAGCAGGGGGATACCCGAAGGAGGCTGGGACCCCACGGCACGCTGGAGCAGTCTGTGCCTGAAGGACTGCAGCCCATGGAAGGGACCCACGCTGGAGCAGTTCGTGAAGATCTGCAGCCTGTGGGAAGGACCCACGTTGGAGAAGTTCATGAAGAACTGTCTCCCACGGGTGGGACCCCTCGCTGGAACAGGGGAGCAGCATGAGGAGAAAGGAGGGGCAGAGGCAAAGCGTTATAAACTTACCCCAACCTCCATTCCCTGTCCCCCTGTGCTGCTTGGGGAGGAGGAGGAGGTAGGAGAGCTAGGAGTGAAGTTGACCCTGGGAAGAAAAGAAGGCTAGGGGAAAGTGTTTTTCAGTTTTATTCTGATTTCTCACTGTCCTACTCTGTTATTAATTAGCAAAAAAATAAATTATTTTCTCCAAGTCAAGCCTGTTTTGCCCATGATGGTAATTGGAACATAATCTTCCTGTACTTATCTTGACCCATGAGGTTTTTGTCATATTTCCTCTTCCTTGTTGATGGAGGGGGAGTGGTAGAGCAGCTTGGTGGGCATCTGGTGGCCAGCCAAGGTCAACCCACCACAAGCTGTTAGATATCCCAGAGAAAGGCTTTCTATAAAATGAAGAATTGGAGTCTGTCTGTATAATTAGATACTGCTGAATTTTATTAAAATATCCCAAACTAAGGCCGTATTTGTGGGCCACTATTCATTGTAACAGATGTTTAGTTAGCTATCATGGAGAATATGCAACTGTATTCAGACTTTACTAGCTCTTTTATGATGAGTGGAATTGTCAAAATGCATGGAGTAACACACTCATGGTTATAATGCTAATTTCATTACCATTTCTTGAGTGCATCCCTTAAAATAAGAGACTACATGCCCTATATATTATAGGATGAACACTGATAGTTGTTGAATTCCTAGCCTGAACCAAAGAGCACAGTTTACCTGGTTTGTCCTGAAGTCTGATCAGGTTTAAGTTCTGTAGTTCTCCCTGACTAGGGGAGTCACAGGGAGACTGTATACAGGAGTCTGTGACTAGCTGTATACGAAGACAATGGGTCCTCATTTAAATGGAGGTGCATAAAACACCAAGCAAAATGGATTAAGTGCATCTATCTTACTCAAAGATCATACTTATTGTTTTTTTTAAGAGGACTAGCTTCTTGAGAGACCATGGGTGGATTTCTGTGTTCACCACAAACAGTTAATTTTGTCACATTTTCAAGTTTGCTTATATTTTCTGTATGTTAGTGGGTTTCAGCCCTTAAAGCACGTATCAATCCACAGTCCTTACAGTCTATTCTTGATGACTTTTTAGCATGACACATTGATACTTAGCTCCTCCATCCTGTTGGGGACCCATGCTGACACTTAGAAAACAATTCAGAAAGACGATTCTCTCTTCCTTGCTGCATAGAGAAATTATCTTAATAATCAAGAGGACAACATGCACGTCAACTACCACAGGGAAGCTCAACTTCATTTAAAACCACATGCGTTGTAGCATAAATTTATGCATCTGTAAGAACGAGAGCACATTGATCCTGACCAGGAGACCACTGTACACTGAGGAGTTAGTGATTCACATAAAAGTTAATGTTAGTATGCCTGTGCTGTTTGTGTTGTACTGCACTGTGCTCCAAATACATTTTCTTGTAAGAACATCCTGTAATAGCTCAAATGACTGCAATGGGAGAATCTCTTCTGTGGATGGGGTCTGTCCAGCATGCTGCAAGTGGCTTGGAGGCCCACGAGACGCAAGACCACCTGGAGTTCCCATCATCTAAAGGTATGTAAGATTATCCATGCTATTCTCTCCTTGTGGTGCTAGGTCTTATAAATTGCATTTTAAATGATACCTTACAGAGTCTGAGTGCCTTTCTTACTGGGATCATAACAGACCAGCACCTCCTGGTGCAAAACAGAGAGTTGTCTGGGATTAATCTCTCTAGTCAGAATGCATCCTGGAATGTTGACTGGAAAATTGTTCAAAAGGTAATGCTGAACCTAGTAGACTCTCCTTGATAATTCATGGTTGCAGTGGTTACAGCTTGTAAATACAGTTCTCAGGACACAGAAATGTTTTTTCTTGTGTGCCTGTATATGTACCTTTCATTTGACGAGGCAATCCACACAGATCCTGAATAAATTTTTCCTATTTCATTATTTTTGTATACCAGGAAACCATTTGGCCCTAAGAAGATACAGTAGCCAAGATGCAGCTGCTTGAAGCATTTTCCCATTAAATATAATGGCACTAAAGTGGAAGTGCCAAGGGCTATTATGCACCAACAGTATAGTCAAGACAAGTACCCATCTGCAGAAACCATGCAGCAAGGTAGAAACAGAGCAATGAAATAACCATGAAAGCAGTTGAAGCCTCAGGACAAGAAAAACAAGTGATCTGCTGCAATGCTTAACAACAAAAGGAGAGATATAGACAGTTATTTGGGCTTTCATGGTTACAAATGTAGTAAGGAGTGAGCAGTATTGCCTTTGGCACAGATCCCTCTCACCACTGTAACTGTTCGCTTCCTCTCTAGAAAGCCAGGTCCCCACATGTGCAATCACAGACTCCTCATGAGAAATAAGAACTGAACCACAAATGGCTGCTTCTGGATGAATCCTCCATGCCTCAGCTCTTAGCGTAATAACAGAACTCCTTAAAAGGAGTTAAATCAGAAAAGAAAAATCCATGGGCAAAGCCAGAATGCCATAAGTTTTCTCTTCAGACCAATGCTGAACAGAAACAGTCTTTAAAAGCAGAGGCCTGATTAAACAAATGTTCTAGCTCCTGCTTTGCATAGTGTTATGAGCAACACCTGTGTGGAGGCCAGGACTTCAGTAGCTAAAGCTGAAATGTTATTTTCTCTAACACATCAGTTAGACAAAGAACTATCCCTTGCTTTTGGTTGTACCTTTCCTAGTGTATTCAACCCCTATCTGTCATTATATTGTTGATTTGTGATATGAAAGTGTCATACATGGTCAAGCACAGTTCTGCAGAAGGGAGAAAACAGAATAAATAGTTGGTACAGCTGAAGAGGAAAAACAGCAGTTTTGTCTTTTTAAGTCTTTTTTGAGAGTGAAAATGCTGGTGTGATAAAGTAACGGAAGGTACACGAATAAATATTTACTGAAACAGAGACTAAATTATGCTTAGTCCTGCGTAGAGCAATAACTGATTTTTTGTCTTAGCTACGGCATAGCAAATTCATAGAATTTTATACATCAATCATAGTCCTCTTCCAGTTTGAATTTCCTAATAATTTTATAGCCACCACTTGAGTCACACAGTAGGCTTCTCTAGCATCAGTGAGTGTTGTCTTTAATTGGTCCCCAAACCTGTTACTATGTGCAGAAATGGTGAAGTTAAGTACCACACAACGGCTCAATTAAATAAATTGTGTGCATCCTTCTTCAGCTTTTCTTCAATAACTTTTACAAATGTGGACTTTGAATTCACCAAATGCTCAAGAAGTTGGTGAAAAGGTGTTTCCAATTTTCTTGATTAGCTGAAGAATTGCTTTAAACAGTGTAGCTTGCACAATTAGAACCACAATGGCTCATCATTAGTCCTTCTCATTGTTGTCAGATAACAGTATCTTTTGCTAGCCTGTCTGCTTCCACTTTTCCCACTCAATCTAGCCACTCTCTCTCCTCTTAAATCTTAGTCTTTCTCTGTGTTCTGCACCCTTTTATGCCCCTCCTTGAGATTCCTTTTGCAAGCTCCACCTCTTTCATCCATACCTGTGCAACAAGCCTCAATGCTCTTCTTATTCACCTTCTTATTTCACCTATTCAATGCTCTTCTAAATCACCTTCTTATTTAATTCTCCCCTGCCCTCCAGCATGTTTCTTCTTCTTGTTCTTCTTCTATTCAGGGGAAAAAAAAAAATTAAAAAAAAATGAAAAAAAGATATGGAAGAGCACCAATAAGAAACACAATTAAACCCCAAATATCTAAAAAACGTGCAAATGAAAGACTACCTATTAACTGAAACTCAGAAGTCTACCCATATAAGTGAATTGTAGGGAGACAAAAATAAAACTCCTTCCGAAATGCATGTTTTTAGCAACACGTTACTGCAACATCAATGGACCAAAAAGGAATTTGGCAGTAAGTAGCAAGCTATGGTGAAAACATTTCTATGGTTAAAGTTCAAGTTTACAAAATATCGTAAATAAAAAGGTATATGCATTAAATATGATTTTGCTGTGTTTTCTGAGTATTATTGTGCGCTTTGTTTCAATGAGAGTAGTTGATTAGTTGAGTATAAAGAATTGAAATACAAAGTAATGTAAACAGAAAATATTAATCTCTACCAGGGTTCTCAGGAAAAGAATTTAAAAAAGCAGTTGAAACTTCGGATTTGTTTTCGGAGAAAAGGACTCAAGCATCTAGTGAATTAAAGCCAGTAATACCCCTTTACAGCCCACTGTACTGCGTGTGTTCTCCTGTGATCTGAAGACAGTGGGCATGACTCAGAAAGCCTGTCTTCAGCTGGTGAGGCTGCTCCTGGATTCAAGTGATTTGCAGTTAATAGGGTTCAGGTACTGATGATGATGTCTCTTTCTGATCCCTACCTTAGATCTGAGCTGCTCTCAGGAACAATTCCACCAGAGGAAATTCAGTGTTATAACTAGCTTTTTATTCTCCCTTTTTCAGTTCACCCGGAACACTATGTGAGACAAGCAGGGGCACTACTTCTGTGAAAAAGTAAGTAGCCCAGTAGCATTCACTCCTGTGTGATGAGGAATTACGTTACACTCAGTTTTAGAAGTGAGACTTCTGAAAAACAGCACATCTGCCTAGTGATTCTTCATTTCAGTTTAGTATTTTTGAACTTAAATTTCTGAAAGAAATTGATTCTAAATGATGGCACAATTAATAATTGTACTGTTTAGCAATACAAAAAGATAAACTGCAAAGCAGGAGGCATGATCTCATCTCACACAGAACAATTTAAGCAAGATTAGAACTAGGCAGCACTTTTCCATTTTCAAGACTTTTAGTTGCCTGTAACATTTGTAACTTTTTGTTATTCAGCACAGTGAAAATATTTTTGTACACTCAAACTGTAATTCAGCATTATATTCAAGCATATGATTAATTTAAAATCTCATGAAAGGAGTATGTGCATGCTTAAAGTTAAGGATCTGGTTCAGTAGTTTGCCAGATCCAGCAAAGGAGCAAAACCCCAAAGTGAATACAAGCAAAAAGGCCAAAGTTTTTTAACAAAATATATAGTTAAATAGTGAAACCTTCTGCCACAAGGTGTTATACTTCAGATTTTTTTTATATAATTTCAGAGAGAGACTAGACAAGCAATGTAGGAAGAATCCATGAAGTTTTTTTAAATATTTTAATCAAAATAGTTAATAATAGAAAAACTTCTGTTGAACCTCAATTTTCTGGAGTCAAAGAGCCTATACATGAAAGAAGTTCAACTCCATGCTTACCCTGTTCTTGTATTCTGCCCTGAGCATCTTTTGGCCACAGCCAAAAGCTGTGGAGCTAGAAAGATTGTTCTATTAGTGAGCTATTTGTCCCTCAGATGGACAGAAGACTACACTTCTTGTGCTGTATTGGTGCTTTGATTACAGTCACCTGCACAGAGATCTGCAGAGATTAAAAACTCCGGTCCTTGCCTACAGGAGAGATTTAATTTACATTCTTCTCTTAGTCACTGCTTTTACTCCCGAGTTTTCAGATAGTAACATAACATCTCACCTTACTTTAGAAATCACTGCATTCAACTGATCTCGCTATCAGTTTTCTTTTATTGATAAATTTTTCCTTATATTGATTTTTTGGATATTTTCTGTGTTCAGGGAATGAGGTATTCTTCGTGGACAGGGAAAGATACACCTCACTTATAATCTTGCAGATTTGTTCTCCCTTAAATGCATGACAGCATAGGGCTGTGGATAATGAAGTATTTTTAAATTTAAAAAAAAAGCTTTGTCTAAGGTTTGTGGTCTGTTACACTTCATTAAGCTCCTTTTTCACCTTTCTGAACAGTGTAAACAGAATCACAGATGGATTGAGGTTGGAAGGGATCTCTGGATGTCATCTGGTCCACCCACCCTGCTCAAGCAGGGCCACCTATAGCCGATTGCCCAGGACCATGTCTAGATGGTTTTTTTAATATCTCCAAGGAGGGAGACCCCACAACTTCATTGGGCAACCTGTGCCAATGTGCAGTCACCCTCACAGTGAAAGAGTGGTTCTTGATGTTCAGAGAGAAACTCCTGTGTTTCAGTTTGTGCCCATTGCCTCTGTCCTGTTACTGGGCACCACTGAGAAGAGTCTGGCTCCATCCTCTTTGCACCTTCCCTTCAGGTATTTATATGGGTTAAGATCCCCTTGAGCCTTCTCGTCTCCAGGCTGAGCAGCCTCAGCTCTCCCAGCTTTTCCTCATATGTGAGGTGCTCCAGTCTCTTAATCGTCTTAGGCACCCTGTGCTGGACTCCCTCCAGCAAACGAGCATTGCCAAAGGCATTCAGAAGCTTAAAGGTGGAAGTTAAGTTCCTAACTTTCTTAAGCTCTCTTGAAAACCCTACAGACACCTATTTTTAGACACCTAAATGCCTTTAAGAGTCTGACTGTAAAGTTCTTAGAATTAGTTTAATTAAAATTATACTGAGATGAGTTCAAAAGAAGGATTTTATTCATATGCCCTTTCTACACTGATAAGTAAACTTTCTTTTTTCTTCCTTTTCTGCAAAGTATGTAGTGTGTAATATGAAAGATATAGAGTATTTAAGATGCCAGCTTTCTTAACATGAGAACACAACTGAATACATTTGTATAGGGAAAGCATCTTTATGACTTAGACATAATGTCTATAATAATTGTACACTGTTTTGCCCATGTATTTTCATAGTAATATTAATAGCAATAAATCAATTTGCATTCCTAATTGCTAAGGCTAGTGGGTACAATCCTTTACTGAAAAAGAAAACAAAGTAAATCAAGCCTTTAAGTGTCTAGCTGTGAATGTAACCACTGTAACTTCATAGTGTTTTGATTAAATTCATTCTTCCACTCTTTGTTTTCACAAAAGTCATGAGTGATGTTTTCTTTCAGATAAGATGCTGACTATATCATTTATGTATCTATGCAATTTTGGCATAGTGTGGTCTCTGAATACCATTAATATTTATACAATACACCTTCCTAATTGGTTTTACCTTAGTACAATCAACTAAGAAAATATTTATTAGTGAAGTTAGCGAAAAGCCTCCCTACCCATTTTCAAGGAATGGCTAAATATCTGGAGACCTGAAAGATGTTTTGGTCTAAATTTAAAAATTATTCAATTTTAAGTCCACAAACAAAGAAGAAAGAAAAGAAAAAAGCAAATTTTTAACATAAAAGGTGTGTATGAGAATATTTTTTCTTACAAATTCTTTTCTTGACTTGAAACATTTATGCATTTTTCTAAATATTTGTATCTTGATTTGAAAGATGCACTCTGCTTCAAAGCTCCTACTTTACCATTACTTAAATAGTCTAATATTTATTTTTTCTCATTTCTTTGACTGAATACCTTTGAGTGACTAGCTGTCATACCTTTACATGTCATCCTTTATTATTTATTGGCATAAGTTTATTGGCAGAATCAGAGAGGACTTAAACCACCTGTTAGAGTCGTCCTAGTCAAGCATGCTTCCCATTATCCAATTCTTCTTGAAACACCACCCGTTTTCCACATTTCCTTTTTTTTTGGTGTGTTTTTAATCACAACACGTACATCGAGCTAACGGAATGCTAGCTGAACACAGCAGCACCTGAACAGCTATATTTGTTGAATCCTAACATGATAATATTGCAGCTTCAAGTCTTTCCATGCCCACAGACCTAAACAGTTGTTTTTGCCTTGTTCCTCATACTACTATAACTATTTGGTCCCCGCAACTTTTCTAATTTATTTTAAGAATTCTTTCTTCAGCTGTGCTAAAACACAAGTTACTTCTCAGAAGAGATCTCTCTAGATCTCCAAGTCTATGCATTGATTTTTCAAGGTATTTTGCCTTTCCTATCTCTCTTAAATCCATCTCCTATGTCTCTAAAGACTGCATAATATTTAATTGTGAAAGGACATACAAGTATTTTGGCTAAACAGAAATACAAATTCACATCTGTTCAGCATATAGCAAAGTAGAAAAATGTTTTCATTACAGTGTGTACTTTACAATACCTCTTGTAGATTCAATCGTACACGTGGATGAATGAGAATGGCTGAAGCAGTGTCTCCTTTCCACATGCAGCATCTCAATGTTCTTCATCTGAAAGGTAGAATTTTCGCCTGTTAGTAAAAGAATATCTTTCACAGTTTAGCAGCTCTAAATAGCATATTATTTATGGCATAATCTAGGTATCAAAATTCACTGAATTTAGATTAGGAAGGTAAAATAATTTGTTCAACCTAAGTAACCAGAAGAGAATAAAAACTATCTGGAACACAGGTGGGTTTTTTTGGGTGTGTATGTATTTTTAATTGATTTGAGTTGAGCACAATTTGCCATTCTTTTGTACTAACCCCTTTACCTCTGTCAAAGCTTTCCATTAAGTGACTTCCAAAGAGCTCTTAAAATTTTTTCGTGCAGTCTACTATGCCTCTGTCACTGTACAGTAGAGAAGTTGAGTGGCAGCAACCTACTACTGGAATTTTTTAAGAGAGTACTTACTACAACTCCCTATCTGTCAGTTATTAATTAAATTATATCTTGACTCTTCAAGCCAGAATTGTGGTTTGTTTAACTTGGTTTTAAATGTTTTGGGTTATCTTCTGAGCTATTTATCACTTTTGAGATAGTTGTTTTAAGGGTTGACAGCATGCTTAACAATTTGGTTTTTGACTGTAAAAAGATGCAATGCCTTTTTTAAATGTTTTCCTATTGGTATTTGAGAGGAAATGTTTGTCAAATGATTTGCCCTTAAATGTTCCAAGTAGATGGATAAGCTTGAGAAATCCATTGGAAACTATCCCCAGAGTGCATTTACTATTTGTACATCAAATAGAAAGGTCTGCTTTTAAAACAGACCTTGTAAATCATGAGATACAAAGGAAGTATTGGTTTTCTGCTTAGTTTCATGGCTTCAGCAAGCTCCTGGGAACATTTAGCAAAGCAGTGATGGTAACTTATACAAGTATATTTATGGTTAATTCATATTGAGGAAGCTTTAGAGTTTAAGTTGATTCATGTAGTTTGGAAATCGGCACAGCTATGCTGATCACAGTGAAAGTTTTTACCTATACTTTTCATTGAGGATAATTTATATATGCTAAAGAGATTTAGTGTTTGATACATAAGCGTTCTGTCAAAATATTTCTGTAGCCTCTATTCTTCTGGTACATAGCTGGTGTCCTTTTCAAATGAGGCTGGTGTTTCAGTCTCAAACTCCTTCACAATGCTCAGAGGAATGAAGTCCTGAGCAGATGTTAAGACTGAAAATCAGTATATCTCCTTGCCCTGGAAACCAATACTCTCAAACCGTACTGCTTATCTAGACACTGACATTCAAAGATGATGAAACATAAAGCACAGTAAACAGTTAAAAGAAACAGATTCCACTTTCAACCTCCATATCCTCCATCTCCTTTCCTGTGCTGGAAGGCCCATTAGGATGCTTAAGAGAGCAAAAGAGTGTGGTTTTTTTTTGTTGATTTGGTTTGGGTTTTTTGGGGGGGGGGGGGGTGATTTTGTGGTTTTTTTTCCCTATTCAGATTCAGCAAAATAAGCCTTTCTTGTGGAATCAGAGGGAGGATTTGGGTAGGACAGTCAGCACAGGGATTATCCACCAGTGAGGATCACCTGCAGCTGGTGTACTTTAAGCTGCATTCTCCTGTAGGCTGCCCTTTTATGAAGGAATGCCATTGGAGCCACAGCAAATTGTTTGAGCACCTTCAATGATTTTCACTGAAAACCACAGGATGGCAGCCAAGAGGAAGATACGGCAATACAGCTTTCCTTTTTACCCCATGGTATGATTTACTGAGGTAAGAATAGATCTTACTCTCGGTGCTTAGCCTGCATATTTATACCTGTAGGCAGATAAGTATGATTTGTTTAGTGAACCTGACCAGGCTATGCCCTTTTGGAAAACTTTCTTGGTGAGAATAACAATGATAATGAGTTTGGGGAGGTTCTTCAGGCCTTTGCAACCATGCAAGCCAGATAATGCCTAGTCAAAATGTTGCATGGGAATGGTCACGATTCCCATGGCAGCAGAATTGTGGCTCTCAGATTTTGCCTATTAAGAACACGGCATTCAGTCATATTTCAGGTTAGGATTCCTGAATTTTTGATTTAATTTTTACTGAGCAAGGATTGCCATTCTGGCTCATCTTCCTCCGGAAGGCTCCCTTGTTGCTAAAAAGTGGAGTGATGAAGTAGATAGTACTGAGCAGAATGTGACTGTAGATAGCATGTATTTCTTTCTTTTTTCAAATTCTCTTTTACTTGCCAAAAAAATCAACAATTTATGTTATAGATTATCCAAAATAGTCTTTGTCCTGGGGATGTGGCAAATTAGGGCTACAGATCACCTAGCTACTTCAAATAATGCCTAAATTTAAACTTACTTTTAATTCTGATGATACCAGCACGTCTAAGCACAGGCCAAGGTTATCAATGAGCTTGAGTATATCAGGAGTCAAAGCCTACAGTAATACAGGGAGAAACAGCTGTTCACTGAAACCAGAGGAACCAATTTACTAAAAACGGTGTGCTAAAGAAAACTTCAAGCTAATGACAGTTTCTCTGGGTATTCTGAGTTCTGACCGCATCCAAATTTGAAATGTTTTCTATCTAAATCATTCATTGTACAATAAGCTGGGAGGTTAGCTCCCCAGATCTATGTTCAGGATTATGGCAACATTCTAGAAAGCTTTGGTCAGTCTTTATGTGAGAGCATAACTATTTTATTAGAGACCAAGTTGCGAAGCACCTGCCCATGTTGAGGACTGCAAAATGTTAAGCAGTTCTTACAGGAACACCTAAACAATGTACTACAGTGTAGCACGCACAGCATACAGAAATCTTATTTTATTATACGGTATTTCAAGCTAGCGGTACAAGTTTCCTCTTATATCAGACATAAGCTGCATTATAAAATAACTTGGGGAATGTGTTTACTGCAATAAAGCAAAATCATATAGGTTCTACTTTATTACTGTTGCTATAATATAGTCTTGCCAGAAGGAAGACCTTTTTTTCCTCCAGTGTCATGCTAAGCATATCTATACTGTGCTTTCATCAGCTTGATTCAGAATAATTTGTCAGTCCTGTTTCATCAGCAGGAACAATACAATAATCACTGTGGATAATAAATCAACACTTCATTTCCTGTAAAGAATGGAGTGAAAAGAAAATGAGTATTTAGAGAGCTCAACTCAGCGGCTTTCTTGATTTGAGAGATAATTCAGACCTCTTGTTCCCCAGACTGCTGTTTAGATACTTGGACCAAGGCAAAGCATACGTGCTATTCAAACACCAACATCAGACCAGGCTCCGTTGACAGACACGATCTAGAAAATCTCCGTGCAATAGGTTAAGATGTGACAAAACTAGTTGTCTGCCTCCCGACCTTTCTCAGTTCAGCCACCGCTGCAGCCACCCGAGGGGGTAATTTTCCAAGAGACCCCTCATTAGCAAAACGCAGCCGCTGTGACTCAGGCAGGTGTTTGCTCCTGCCAGCTTGAACTGAGGCAGTGGGACTTTGCACAGCGAGGGGACAGCAAGGTTTGAAACAACTGCAGCTCTTTGCCTTAATGAATGAGAACCAGCATTTGCATATTCCCTTTCAGGGAACACATCACCTTTCCTGCCTAAAATAGGTGCAAGAAACAACTGTCATCTGAATTTTAACTTTTCATCATGTTCTAGGGAGGGGGAAAAACCCCAGCAACACAGTATTTGAAAAGTAACGTAGAAATTTAGAAAAACAGAACAAAAATAAAATGGATAGAAGATAAGTGCTAAGCTATTACATGCCAGCCACCCAGATATTTAAAGAAGGTGTATCGCTTTTTTAAACAAATACTGTTATCACATTAAGATGGAATTAAAATTTAAATTCTTGTATTAAAACCAACATAAGGAAATCTCTGTCTATTGAAAATATGTCGCTGTACAATCTTAAAAAATGTCAGGTTGTTTTATTTAGTATGTGTATATGCTAGAGATTTACTGGGTGAAAGGAAATAAAAAGAAATGCAGAAATGATGCTTGCTAGGATAAAGGCACTACAGTACAGGATTATCTGGGTATTGATCTGTTTTTTTGCAGATGCTAAACAAGGTGGGGGGAGAAGCCTCCATCTGTGGATTTAATATCTGCAGACACAAACTTCCAACTGCAATCAAAGTGTTGATCTGGAGGAAAATATTTGCTTACCTTTTTAGGACATTTCTAATTTTAGACAGACACCTGTGGAACACTGATACTAGAGCTTTATGATAAATTGCAAAAAACCCCACCCCACAGGTCCACACAACTTACTTATAGTATCGAAACTTCTTTGCTACCTGAGGCCTCTGAAGTAGGAACTTGCTCATGCCAGAACTCCAAATATTCATTACCCATGGACAATACATTTTGGCTGAATCAGTCACAGCAATGCCTCTCTATTGACTGCAGGGAAAGGTAAGACCTTTTCTAGCTGTCCCAGTGAGGAAAGTAATGGTGGGTTAGATAACTAGAGAACCTGGGACTCTACCGAGGTGTATATGGGCAAATAAAATAATGAATGTACATCTTTCTATAATGTAGCAACTAATCAGTTTGTAGTTTATTTCCCAAATAGTGTGCTTAGGGAAAAAAAAGGAAAATAGTTATGCTAGAAGCACTGATAGATAGTTTTATTAGTCTTGCTTTGTTGCACTATTTAAGATGGTTAATAAAGAATGCATTAAAAGTTTCTAAGTAGGGTGTTTCATATATGCCACATTCAGAGGAATTATTTTTTCTGTCTGAAAAGACAACTTGACATAGTCAAAATCCTTTCCCAATACCAGTAAAATTGTAGAAGGGTGCAAAAACTCATTTAGGCTGTTCAACATGTAATATATTTTAATGTTTACCTTACATTTAATGTTTTAAAATTTTTCAAAACATTAACACCAGATTTTTCCGTTATATTTTTATGTCTCATGTCTTAAGCTGCTTATTTTTAGATTTTTTTTTTACTTTTTAATTCCACTTTCACAGAACATTTCAAAATATTAAAACTACTGAAAGGAGAAAAATGACCAGCTCTATTACCCTTTCTTACAGTCTTTCAGGCAGCAACGCTTACGAGTCACAGCTAATAATGTTGACTACAGCTACTAATTGTGTGAAATGTTCCATTTCTTGGAATAAGGACATTGCATTTATTGTCATCTGCTCTACTGGATCTTGAAGTGAGGCTATTCTCTTTTTAAAGGAATTGTATCTGTATAATAATTTATTTCACCATGTATGAGAGTAGTTTAGATTTATAAATTGATTTGCACTCCTAAAATGCTTTAGGCAGGAATTGTTACTGCTTTTATGATGAAAGAGAAAATTGTGCTGTTTCATAGAACTAACTAATTTCAATAGAACTTACATGAGTTGACTTCTTTATTTGTAATGCAGGATTCAACATTTCAAGATAAACACAAGAGATATTGTTTTTTATGTAAAATCATAACTGATTATTTTTATTGCATTAGAGGGTTCTTAAAATGTTTGGAACATGGAAAATCAAAGGACAGTTTTTTTGGGGGGGGGGTGTTTGTTTTGTTTGTTTTTTCCCTGAGATACAAAAATAAATGAAACAGTAGGATTAGAATTGCCTGGAGGAAAATAGTTTAACACTTAAATTTTAAACAGAATAGTTCACATTGTGAAATTAAATTGTAATTTAGTCTATTAAATCTTTTCTAACTATACCTCAACTCAAACTTAGGGTGGCAGGGAAGCGAAGAGACAGACTAAGGAAGCTTGAATTTCAGATGTTTCTTCTAAAGAGTATTTTTCATAGTGTAAAAGGAATTGTTTCAAATGTTTATGATTTCTGACAATTAAGCTTTAATTACAAATAACAGCTTGAATTAGATACGCCATCAATACATCATGAATCCAAGCTGCACAGTCAGTTTTATAACCTGATTTGGCAGATTCTGCCAAGCATGGTGTTTTCCACCATGAGTCAATGGGACTACTAATGGGAGGTTGTAAATACTTATTTGCTGGTCCTAACAATACTTGCTTAAAAAATAGTGTTTTGGTAGTTTCAACAGCCAACTGGCTCTGGAATATATCTTCTTCCTATAGTTTCATTAAAATAAGCTTAACTTAAACATGGCATCCAGCCAGCTGCCATCTAATTCCTGGGGTCTTCTGTCAGACGTGCTTGAAGTAGTGGGAGTGTAGAGACTGCTTCTGATGCAAATAGCCTGCAAGTTGCAGAAAAACACTGCTGTCTGGAGATACACAATTGCTTGCTGTCATAATATGCAAAGAGGAATTAGCTTGGGATGAGTCACTTCAGAGTCGCTGATTGCCACAAAGTCCAGTACTAACCAAGTATCATTAATAATCTGCATATAATTAATGTCTGTGAGTTTATATTAAGTATGTTTTTAATGTACAGATTGATACATACTGCGAGGTTCAGTATTTCTCAACGACAAATACCAAGTATTTCACTTAAAGAGAAAAGGAAAGCCTAACAACAATCACAAGGGAGAAGTCCCACTATAATGAAGTAACACCTCTGGAAGTGAAACCCTCTCACTCCCATGAAGACGAGAATCTGATGGTTCTGGAGTGAGAGCAGCTAGGTAGGACCCCAGGCAGGCACTGAAGGGAAGACTGACCATAAGAGAAAAGTGATTTCTTGGAGGAGGAGGAGGAGTGTGTGAATCCTCTGTCCCTGACTACCACCTCCTCATGAAGGAAACTAGTAAGAGAGGCAAAAGACTGTAACTTCAGTTTACAATCCCCAGGGTTATCTAAATACATTTTTCTCATCTATGAGTTTTATAAACATTTGCAGTTGGAGTGACTGTTCTGGATATTATAAATAAAGGCTTGCATGTTATCCTCACCCATGTTAAGTATGATTTTAAAACAGTTGCCTAAGGGGAATCTGTTAAATGTATAAACTAAAGATTCATAACCACTTAAGTACCCAATTCTCCTAAAAAAATATTCCATTGTGTTCTAAAGGGTAGCAGAGTGAGTACCTGCTGTCTAAGCCAGGGGTGAAAAATTGTCTTTCACTGGCTGGTGACACAATGTTTTTTGGTGTGCAGTAAAAAGTGTTTTTGAATCCTCATGATCACACAAAAAAGTGTAAAAACCCAATAAATTCTTTGTGTCCATCGGCGCAATGACACACTTGGACAAGAAGAATACATAAATAATTATTTGCACTGCTAGTGATAATGTGATGGTAGCAGATTTCTTTCTCTGTTTATACAGAGACTATGAAAGCTGATGTAGTGGTCATTTTGTTAGAACAAGTCTAAGCCAAACAGTGTTTCAAAGGCTAGGACTCAACTGGGCTATGAGGTTAGAAATGCACCAGAGCTATGCTGGAAGACCACACCAATGAATTGCACAGTACCTTATCTGGGATCAATCGTGTCTTGTAAGAAAAGTAGGTTTTAAAAATCTGAATGGCTTTTATTACTAGAAAACAAGTGGGAAACTAGAATGCAAAGAATTTTGTTTTCTATTCAAAATGTGTTTTAAATTCCACTGTCTGAGTGTTTATCCTATTGAGAAGCCCCCCTTTACTTGATAAAATAGCCCATTAGGACTTTCTCATCTTGCATTATAAATTCCTTTCACCTGTTTACAGATGCAGTCAGTGAGACAAAGAAAAAGGTGTTGCCTGAGAATCCTCCTCCCCTCTCCAGACAGCAGAACAGAACAGAACTGAATTTGGAAAAATCTAGGGAGCACCTTATCCTTTGAATAGAAAGGAAAACTTCAAGTAAGAGACTTCCAGAAATGCTTAATCCTTAATGCTAATATCCTTAAAATGTATATCTTGGAAAGGCTGTAGAGAGATTACTCTTATGTCATTAAAGCCAACATTTTTATTATCAGGTGAATAGGAGGATATTTCCCCCCCCATGTGTATTCAGAATGAACACCAATACACCAATATGAGTGGATCAGAATGTTAACTCCCTGCCTTTGATTTTCTAGGATAGCAAGAGCACAAGGGATATTGTCAGACAGAAAACAGAATATTAAAAATAGTATTTTCCCTATGTCTTAACTGTTGTAATGGTAAAAGAAGCAAAAAGAAAAAGCTAACACCACTGTTGGTATGCTATATCTGTGGGGCAGTAACCATGACAACTCAGCTAGGTTTTCTTTTAATTTATAAAGCAAATATAAGTATTTGTAGAAATATTCATAATGTGCTCATACAATGTCGATAACATTCATGTTTTTTAAAATAAACCTTTGTCTGTGTCCCATATTTCCTCATATTTTATGCATTCACATTCTTCACAGTTGTCAGGACTTTTTAAATTTTATTTTTGTCATTTTGATATTTTGCCAGAATTAGGCCGAGTTGTTTTGATTTTCTTTCAGGATTTTTTATTGCATTGCTTTTTTGTCTAATTTTTTTTCGACTACATTTTTTTTAATTCTTCATGTCCCTATATTTTTCAGAAATGTTAATAGTTTTCATTTAAAACCAGCTCTAAGGGTTTATTGATTTATTGTATTTTGTTGTGTGAATTGTCCTGCCAGCTCCGTGGAGCATTTTAGAACAGAAGCTTCCTGACGAGTTAGGATCCAAAATAATTTAGCCTGAAGCTCTTGGCAGCATCTCTGTTTCTTCACAGCAGTGCTGTACAATGTAGGGTTAGAAAGTTAACATTTCTAATAGGTAGAATTTTTAATATCTGCCCAATCTGAAGAAAATTAAATAGAAAAACCTGTGCCTTAA
Source organism: Haliaeetus leucocephalus (assembly GCF_000737465.1). NCBI lineage: Eukaryota > Metazoa > Chordata > Aves > Accipitriformes > Accipitridae > Haliaeetus > Haliaeetus leucocephalus. The sequence goes on from NW_010972753.1 coordinate 3,855,244, forward strand.
GAGTCCAAAAATTCTGCATTGTCTTTGCAGTAACTGGGCTTTTTTATCACAGTGCTATGTTAAAGGCCAAATTCTGTTCAATTTATAAATATAATCACTCCCAGCATGCATTTACTTGCAGGAGTGAAACAGGCATGCTTTGAATACAGGGCTTGAATTCTCTGAAACTGATGCTGAACCGTCTGGCCATCAACCCTTTACATTAATCCAGTCATTCAAGACTAACTGACTTACCATGTTTCCAATGAGAAAAACTGCCTGAAAACCTGCCTCTGTCCCTGGTTACTCTGAGATAACTGAGTGACCCAGTGAGCCAGGCTTAAATAGGGTAATCGATATCTCCTAGTTCCAAACAAAATCTTGGTGATATTGCTCTAGTAATTCATTGGTTTTGTTTATTCTTCTTTTGTAAATCCTCCTAAACTTCCAGTTGTTGCTCTTTTTATTCCCTTTTGTCTTTGTTTTCCCCTTAAGTGGTCTGGTCTCATCATTTTGTCTACCTCTCAGATTAATAATTTTGCATTTCCAAAATGATAAAAACTACACAAGAATCGGCTCCTTTAACTGACATGAAATATATCTGAAAGATATCCTACCATAAGGTGTTTAAAACTTGATAACTCAGTTTTCCAGTTGATGTTTTTTCATTGGCTGTTCATATGAAAATCATCAAAAACATAAGAGCCATCCTCTGTTTAGGGATTCTGGTGGAATGAAGCATAAAGCTTGAGAAGAAAGTAGGCTATGAACAGAAGTGATTTCTCTCTATATCTGATCAGGGGAGCAAAAGTTAAAAAGTATCATCTGACTACACATTCGACTTACAAATCTATGCAGAGCTCAGCTGACATTACCACCTAACTCTATTTTCAGTCATACAAACAAGCCGTAATAGTTGCTTAGGTTAAATTGCAAGTTACCTGCTAAAGATAGTAAAACCATAGCAGTAATAGATGTCTTTATTAACTACTCACATGATTCCTCTGATGTTAAGGTTAAGATTAATATCCCTCTTTAGGTTCTCCCTTGTAAGCGGAAAAAGAGTTTCACTGCAGCCCACCGTAAGATGTTTTTAATGGAGGCAGCACCAAGAGAAATAGGGATATCTGTCTTTCTCCACTGATCATTTTAGATGAGGTGGAAGAATAAACAATTAGCTGAGACAGGACACGCAGTTTTAAGAGGGCTAAAGCAGAGAGAAGGCCTAAGTATCTCAGTCTCACTTTCTGTCTCATATCCTGCCCCCTGTAAATCTGGGTAACAATCCACTTGCAAAGGTGTGATGTGAGTCAGCAGAACACACTCAACACCTTTGAATGTTTCGTACCAGTATCATCACTGGACAAGAGAGGGTTTTTTGCTGAGCAAACACTGTAAGTCTTGTATGCATTTTAAGTTTTCATATTTATGGAAATCTTCATTGTGGTAGGATGGTACAAAAACCATTTGAAGGTGTACCTAAATGTGTTATTTAATGTAGGCAGTAGGAAATAATTTATTTTGACTACAGGAGAGAAAATTCAGCTATTGATGTTTTACATAGTGTTCCTATAACCTCTTGTCTGTATGAAGCAGACAGAAGTGGTTAATCATTGAGATTTCTCAGAAGCTCTAGATGCAAGCTTGTGGAGAGTGAAAGCTATCGTTTTTACTTGATTTACATAGCACAAAAGAAGAAAAAAAGCAAAACCATAATGCAGTTTACTCAGTGCAGCTACTTGACTGCAGGTGAGGGTATATGACAAATATAATTAATTTTTGCATTGTAATGTTCTCATAGCCCAGCTTTAGAGCACCCCAGGTAACAGTAACGTAATTCTTGTTTTTCCTATCACCAGTGTGTATCACTTCTTTTAATCTTGTATGTAAAAGTCATTGAAATCTATTTACTCGAATGACCTATAGTTTGGGCCTTGGTTGAGTCTTCTGGAGTATTACCCTGTTATTTAAAAGTTATTTAAAAAATAAAAATGACAAATAATTCAATGAAAAGGATTTTATTTTGGATAGTCAACCTGTAGTAGATAAGTTTTTTCTCCTGTGCAGTTTCTCAAGCACAAGCGTCGAAAGGAATAAAGGCACCAATTGCTAAAATGTCTCAAAAGCAAACAAATACATTTGCCATACTTATCTTCCAACTCCTGAGTCCACTCTACCAGGAAAAGCAGTGAAAAATAAGAGGAAAAAGATGAATGTTCTTTTTTTCGGGAGAGATTTAAAATGAATTGGAAGGTCGCTCAGGTGGAGATTCACTAAAAGGTTGCTGTAGGCAGAAGAGATGGAAGAAGAAAAGCTGTGTTACCAAAAGGTAACAGAGGGTGGAAAATAGTTTCTGCAAGAGTGCAGAGAATGGAAAAAGAATAATAAAGTGTGTGTAGGGGTGGTATAAATTTAAATCTTAAATTAGTCACCTAAAAGTAGCCTAGGCTAATTTGTCTAGATTCCTTCTACAGCCAATGGATGGAAAGAAGTGCTCCAGAGAGTAATTTGTTCCATTTGTCTTTGACATCTCCATAGGTGGGATAAATAGAAACGGACAAATTCCTTCTGAAAGTGCCTGCTTTTCTCTGTTGCTGATAGAGGGAGCCTAGAGAACTATGATAAGGAAAAATAGGTCTTACTAGGATTTGAGATATATTCAGGAGGTTTTAAATTTAATGTTTTAAATTGAATGCTAAAACACATGAGAATTCTTTTTTATAGCATTCTTTGAAGGCGTGAGAACACTAACATTATATATTCAATAAATGTGTTCCTATTGATTCCAATATAAAGTTGAGAATAACAAATGTAAGCCAATAGACTGAGATAGAAAGGAGACAGGACTCTAGAAGTTGCTGCTGTTATTATAGCTTATAAGATTTAAAGCTGTTCTTGATCTATGGTGTCTAACAGAATGAATATAAACAAGTATTGTTCTTTTCTGGTTTATGAGTTTGAATTCTGGAATCTGATCCACTGAATGAAGTCACTGGAAAAAACATCCTTTCTTCAAAGAATGAGCCTTATGCATGACTGCATGATCTGCAGTGATAAAAACCATTAAGTCCTAATATGAGCTTGTCTCTGTAAGTGAACTAGTGTTACCATCTCTGCTGGAAGAACAACAGTCAAACTGCTTACTGACCCCCAAGTATAAGTGTTATTTACATATGAGGAAATTAGCTTTTTCACAACTGAAAATATTTCTTCTAGATAGTGAAAAACTGGCGAAGTTTACAGTATAATCTTAGAAATAAATTTTATTAATATATTAAAGAATGGAGTATTTGAGTGACCAAGGTTGTGAGTTCAGCAATTTTCATGAATGTTTTCTTGAATTTCTATACACATTCATACACGTTTATGCACATGTCACCGTTATGGGTTTTTTGTGGTTCGCTTTTTTTTCCCTAACATATTCCTGCTATCAAAAAATCTGGACTTAATTCAGCTTTAAGACTGCCATCACTTTAGTAACATGATGGTAGTATTAAGTATGTATAGGTAGGACTAGAACTTTTTATGACATACAAATAGTTCCTCAGCTATTAATAAGAAATGTGAAAAGTTTGAATGGAAAAACAAGTCTTTCTTCCAAGAGGGGTTAAAGTCACCATCATTAACATCAGCTATAGATTGACTCCAGTATTACAATTATTACAGTATAGAAATACATTATACAGATTTTGCTGTTATCTTTCAGGTTTTTGCTACTCCCGTTATTGCAGAAATTAGCTTTGGAAAATTGTTGGTATAGTGATATTGAAATATCTGTGCCATTTTGTCTATAGCAAATTATTATACACATACAAGCTAGCCTTTCCTCTATTCCTAGCTTATAATTGTTAGTCTATATTATTAGACAATGTTGTCCCTAACAGATTGTAATTATTCAATCAAGTTGGATGAATGTCTTTTCATAGTAACAATATCTCAGAAAAAGCAGGATATATCTTTCCCTTTAGTGTTCTTGAAAATACAAAACAGTTGTAAGACTATTTTTCTCTAAGGTAAATTTGTAGCTAAGGCATTTGATACTAAAAAATTCTCACAGATTTCTCAAGTGATACTTCATTCTACAGAATTTATTCAGTCCTGCAGCAAAATTTCTTTTTTTTTTGACACCTAAATACTTCCTTGTCTGCTGCCGTTATGATTGCTGAGATTTTGTGAATGATTCAAGGAGAAAAGACTCATGGGTGATTGATAGCCACGTTCATGTAGCTATCAAAGCAAACCAGTGGCAATTTCCTAAAGCAATGCAGTTCACATTTCAAATAGGTATCTAATTATTATTATTATTGTTATTATTGTTGTTGTTATTATTATTATTTTGGCATTTAAATAATCTTATCCAAAGTTCTTCAAAGTCTTGTACTAAACAGAGATTAAAGTGGCAACAAGCGGCTGATGTGAACAGTTCTGTACAACTGCGAATTCTCCTAATTTGGGTTAACAATGACTTACAGAGCTCGCAGAAAAGACTCAAGTGGAATAAATGATTCTGTATGACCTGACAGAAATACAAGAGATTAAGACATCTTTCTAGGCATAAAAAGACCATCAAGCTGTGTAAGGTGTTCTCTGAATCCTGCAGCAATATCATGGACTGTCAAGAAATCTACGGCAGAACAACTGTTGGTCTTTTGAATGAGGTGTTTCATGTCACTTCTTAGTGTCAACTTAAAACACAACATCAGAAACAAAATACTCAGATAAAGGACTGTATGGAAATGACTGTCAATAAGGCATCAATGAAAATACAATTCTAGCTATTTCAACACATACAGAAGGCAAAAGATGAACACGTATTAGAGCACTAACTGTGAAGTAGTTACGTGACTATATATTTGAAGCAACAGAAACACAAAGGCACTAAATGTGGATGTCGGGATAAAGTTCTTTAAAAACCGAGTACAGCATGGGATTGGCCTGTTAAATTATGGGACAGTGAAAATAAAGATATCAACAGCTACATACAGGATCCAGTGAGAAGGAGCATTGATAAATCCTAGGTGTAAACAGTACAATACACTCTACTTATTATGGGTGTTTCTACACAACATTATTTACACAATTTTTAGATTAATTTTCTCAGAGGATCGAAAGAGAACATTTAAAGAAGGGCATAGAAGGCCTGGGTCTATATTTTAACTGTTGGTTGTGGGTTTTTTTTTTTTTCAGCCTTCTCCATTGATATTAAAGATACATAGACTATCTTCTGCTATTGTCAAAATAATTAAAGTTTCAGTTCCACCCCTGTGGGATTTTTTAATGAATTGTCATTGTTTCAGTATTATTGCTGAGCTATTGTTATGCTTAATCTCACAATAAAGATTCTGAAGACATATAGACTTTTAGTTAAAAACCCATACATTAGTCATTACAATTTAAAAAGTTTAAACACTACAGGGAACTGACTTGGTTCCTTTTTTTCACTGTAATACTTCAAGTTATCACTCAAATTTGCTGCTTCTCCTTAGTTATTGATTCTGATGGATGAGCTGTCCACTCAATTATTGATAGAATTCTTCACTAAATTTTTTAGTGTTCATCAAAGTGAGGGCAAACTCTGTTTCCAATGCAATACAATAGAAAAAATACAGCAAGTAGAATGGATTTCTTTAAGAGATCAGCAGAAAGCAAAATCTGCACAATACATTGAACTGGTAATGATCATTAAAGTCTGAGATCACAGTGCCATAGACCTGTTCTATCCAAAGTAAATTGAAATCAGACTGAGCCAGAACCTAATTTAAAATGAGTGCAAGAATGAACAGAGATGAAATCAAGCTCCTGTCCAACTAGATAATCTGTTTTAATTACTACCAAATAACAAGACAATAACAAGATCTAAAATCTTAAAGGATATCTATAAACAATTCCCTGGCATTCTGAATAGAAGTCAAACCATTTTCGTGTTTTGTTTTGTTGTTTGTGGTGGGAGGGAACCAACACATCCATAAAAGAAAGTGGTAATTTTAATTCAGTTACCACTGTCAGTGCTATTGCAACAGGGTAGTGATCCACACAGTTTCATCATGTTTCTAAATCATTTATATGTTCATATGAGTATTAGGTAACTTCTTAAATTATGAATACATGATGTAGCAAAGCCCTTTTTCCTTACCAGTAAAAATCTGCTGGTTTACTTATACTATTTACTTATTTATTATAGAGCATTTAAAAAAAATGTTCTGCATAGTGTTATATATTCTGTCCCAGAAAGTTATTAAAATTTAGATAAGACAAAATTTTGTCAGGATACACAGTCATGATATCACGTAATTTGAGCAGTTCTTACCAGAAATAATTTGCATAAGTATGGTCATTTTCACATGGAGTTACAGGTCCACTGTATGTGAAAGAGATCATGGAGTGGAGTTCATGACAGTAAGTAACAGTTCCTGTATCTGTCTGGAACTTATGATTAATCTAAAAGAAATAGAAAATAATTACCATATTTTTTTGTATTTATGCTTCTCTTAACACAACCACTCTTCAAAGTAAATCTTCTGCTAATCCAGAGGCAGAGGAGGAATCAGGAAGAAGAGAAAACTAAGTAATGGGTGTCAGGAGTTTGGAAAATCTGAAGTCAGCTTCCACTTAACTTATACACACAATATGTTACTCTCAGTTTGGTCAAATCATATGTGTTTTGCAGAAACCAACTTTTTAGATGTGAAAATACAATATGAACATGGATAGGAATTCAGGAATAACAGCTCTGCATGCTATGTCATAAGATCTTGTACCAATCACAAGTTTTCAAAGCATTACTATTTATAAAACCAACAATGATGTAAAATGTTGCCTTAAATGCCTTGAAGTGATCGAGAAAGACTAGAACTAAATTTATGCACATTGTGAAGAAAACATCTGGCCACTCTACTTCTTTGTATGAAGTTTGTACACTGTATCCTCTTTCTTGAGAATAAAACCTATTCAAGTCCTTCACATCCACTGCTTGTTTGTTAAGTGCATCAGAATAATTTTAGAGATCCAGAAATATTGGGTTTTTGATTGGCTGTAGTTTTTTCCCCACTGACTTGTGGGGGGTTTTTGTTTATTCTGAGAGTTTTCCTTCACTTTCCCAGTCTCTACTCTAGTCTCTCCCTCTTAATAGGAATTTTCATGTTTCTTTTATGTCTTTTTTTCCAGGAAGACTCCTTCTTTGTTTGAAAAGTATTATTGTAATTCCCTAGCTGTTTCATCAGGTTGATGGTCATCTTCCTCTTAAACATGATCAGTTCGAGGCAAATGCCCACTCAGCCAGTTTCACGTATTTGATATACAAAGACACGCTATTTGCACTCATGTTCTCACACTGGGGCGTTCGCCCAGGGCATGTGGTGCGGGCACCTGACTTACGGTCAGCAGAATAAATCCCAGTATTATCTGTTTCAGGTGAGATGTCTACAGGAGAAGTTTAAAACCTTATTTTTAAAAGTTTATTAAGTGATTGAAGAATAGCTGCCTGCTATCATAATACTTAAGGGGGAGACCAGCGACCCACAACTTCAGAGAGCCTGGGCCAAGTGCAATGTTAGGTGATCAGCAATGGCCAGAGAAGGTGAAGGAACTGGGAGTCTTTCACAGGCATGAAAGCAGCCAGGGGGGGACTTTCATCCTCCAGTGCCATGAATATGTGGAGCTCTGAGAAAAACATCTCTCCTGTAGAGTTAGCACACTGTGACCTAGGAACCCTTGCTTCTCTGTCTTTTTATTGTATCCACCTGCAAGAGTTTAAAAAGAAAAGGAAAAAGGGAAGGAGCTACCTGAACAGATCATACACCTTCTTGGGCACTGGGATGATTATTTCAAGTGCAGACTTACCCAATGAACTTTGGCATCCAGCGTTTTTCCCCTCTACCCTGTCAGCGACAGAATCAAGTCATCTGGGAGGAAAAAGCACACTTTCAGTGAGACAGTCTTTTGTATTTCGTGCCATGTTAACCAAATCTTACGAAATTAGCTAATGTTTCCTTATCTAAGCCGCAGAAGATCACAGACAAAAGGACTTTCACTTTACGTTCCAATTATTATTTGGCTATTAAAATATTATAGTAATTTAACTTTTCATTTTTAGAGCTTGAGAGAAAAATAAACGACTTTTAAATGAAATTGGCAATGACAGTAAATCAAAATATACTTGTGGGTAAATTTACTGTTCTGCAGAGCTGGAGGTCACTGGGTTTTACAGGACTGCTCATAATCCTGATGGGATAAATTCAGTACACCACAATAACATCAAAGTATAAAAAAATACCAAATTCGTGCTTAAAGCACATCTGTCCATTTCTTTATCTCTTTATTCTATGCCTGCTTGTCTGTCTGTCTACATGTCTATCTATCAATCACAGAATGTAGAATTTATACAAAGGAATAAAGAAATTCAGATGAGGCTACCTAAGTCTCAGAAAAGATCATTTTGATCTTTGTCCAGTAGCTACTGTGATTAAAACTCTTTTTAAAGCATGAAGCCTCTAGTTGTTATTCATCTATTAATTTTTTTGCCTCTTTTTTTTTTTTACCTTTTTTTGCTATATGGATGAAAACATTTTAAACAAGTATGTTTATATTAGTACATGCTGCTTAGCTTGCTTTAATACTGCAGAAATAAAGTATCTGTTAGTACTGAGATACTTTTAGCTTTGAGAAAAAGAAATGACCATTAATTGGCAGTATTCCATTAACTGGAGAGACAAAAACAAAAATGAAAGGTTCTTTTCCCATAAAGTAAGCTATGCTGTAACTGTATAGTATTCTGAAGAAACTCATTTCCTTTAGGTGATATTTTCAATGAATGCAAATTATCTGTGGGTACACCTCATCATGTGTGGTTTGAAGAAACTGCAAGTCTTAATTTTTTTAACTTTTCATTAACTTGTTGCAAAAGAAATGGCTGACTGGGAGATATCTCTCTAGTCAGAATTTCCCCCCCTTTCTCTAAGCCTCTTCTAGATTTCTCTAGGTCACCATAATTTTTCATTTTCTCTACATCTCTTTTCTCCTCCCACCTTTCAGTAAAACCTTACTGATCTTTGTCCTCAGAGTCAACATTTCACTGTCCAAACTTGCAAAAAGGAAAAAAAAAAAAAAAAAAAAAAAAAAAAAAAAAGATAAGAAAGAGAAGGTGCCATCTGCTTCCCCAAACAAAGTATGAGCTTACTTGAATAGCTAATAATTCAGTAGGCCAACAGCTATTATTCAGACAAGGAATACAATGCAAAATATGAGCATGATAATAAACTGTGGTTTGCTAAAGCACATCTATGTTCCAAATCATATGTATGTAATGCATTTCCTGTTTCTGCAGAGAAGGTGTATGTGTGCATATATTTACATTAAAACTACCAGCCTGTTTTCATTTGTCAGTAGTTTGGCATATCAGTACATCTTATATTATTTATCCTATCACTACTGAGTTCCACAACAGATGGAGAGGCAATCCTACACAAATGGCATTTTTACTGGGCAGAACTAGCAGGCTTTTCAGTAGATTGATATATTAGGTGTATTGAAAGAGACATTCTAAAAAGTCACTTAAAATATCCTTTTCTCTACAAGTCTTATGCATAGAATAAACTCATGTCCTAACGCAAAGAAATAAGAAGAGATTGTATACATAAAGGAATCCACTGAGAAAAAAAGGTTTGCAGACAGAAGTGAAATATGTTCTTCTTAAGTATAATATTAGAAGTCGTCTATAGCTCTCAAGGTAAGATTTTGATGTGAATAGGGATCTCCTGAGATCTTATTAGGAAAAAAATTACTCGTCAGAACAGTATCTTTGTCCAGAGATTTAAGTTCCTACTTATGGAAAAAGTATTCTAGTAGTATTAGTTTTTTGTTTTTTTTTTGTTCCCCAGCTAATGATTACCAGGAGGGAATGCTTTAAACCTTGCTTTTAGTAGGGATATTACAAAATAGCTCATTAAGAAAAAATAAACTAGGACAGATCATGAGTTAATTCAATTTCTGTTAATTGTAAAGGTAATTTGTTTTTATAAATAACTGCTTTAGTATTATGAGGTTGTCACGACCCGGGCTGGACAGAGCAGGGAGGGGTTGTGGCGAGTTCGGAATTCCCTCGGGCGAAATTGGGGTGAAACGACACCAAACGGTCCGTCGAACGCTTCATTTACTCAGGGCAGAAGCGGCCCGAGCTGGGGAGTTTGTCCCAGCAGACGGCGGGGTCTCCCACCACGGGACCTGGCCCGTGTAACCCGCGGCAACCCTCCCTCACCCAACCCCTCCGAGAAGAACACAGCTCGCTTCTGGGGGGGTCGGTTCGGGGATCGGGAGATCCCTCCCGCTGGGTCGGGGGCTCAGAGCGGACCCCCTTGCTTTCCAGGCTCCTCCTCAGAGAAGGGCCCGGGGGCGGCTGGACCCGCTCCCGCTCCAGGCCCCGGTCCCAGAACAGCGGGTTTGTGCCTGAAGGGCTGAGGCGCGGGGGTCACGGGAGAAGAAAGAAAGAACGAACGAGAGGAGGGAAGACCCGAGGAAGACGTGCCGGGCCTGGCTCCCGCGCCGCTCCAGTCAGCCGAGGGGGCCGGTTCCCGCTTCGGTTGGCGCCCTTGGAGCCTCTGGCGGCCGCTCCTTCGGGCGGGCGCTGGCACTGCCGAGGCGAACGCGGGGCTTCCAGACCCTTCGGGCCCGGGGGTCGCTCGGGGAGCCCCTTCCCGCCCCTTCCCTTCTCTTCCCCTGCAGCCAGGGCCGCTGTCTGCCCACCCCCGGTCCTCCGGCCCGGCCTCCGCGCCCTGTTGCTGACGGCCTGGGCTGGTCGTCGGGGCTGACCCGAGCGGCCGCTGCTCCCTTGGGCTCCCTCGCTGGGCCGGGGTCCGCGGGAGGCAGAGCCCTCCCTCGCCCGCCGGCAGAACTTGCCCCGCCGCGGCCTCGGAGACCTTCAAGCCCTCTCAGTCCCTCACACGAGGCGTTGCCCTGCAGACCGTGTTGCAGCGCTTTGCAAGAGAGTCTCCTTCCTTCCCTCAGCCGCAAAAGCCAGGCCCCGGTCTCTGCCCACCACGCCGGGTGTTTGGGGCATTAACTCCGTCCCGTCTGTCACAGAGGTAAGCTGAAAACCAAAGGAAGGGAACCAACGGAAAAAATTGTCTGAAAAACTCAAGAAATTCAGTAGATCTCTTCAGCTCAGAGCAAGTGCCTGAAGCTAAGTTTTCTAGTTTTTTATGATCACAACATCTAAAGCCTTAATGACCCAGCCACAACATTTATATTTGTTCCTTACAGTGTATACAGCTGTAGAATTTCACAGTGGCCTCCAGGAAACATTCTATAACATAACTGGAGCTTAATTAAACATAGAGGATTTTTCATTATGGTAAGTGTCAACTACTAAATGCTTTGCCATCTCTTCCAGTGGTTTCACCGCAAGAAATACTGGGCGGGAGTAACCGTTACGCTCAAGCCCCTGAGAGATCCTTCTTACAGGATCATCTGGCCAAGGTCAGGAAAAAATGCTGTGGTAAGTCTGACTTCATATTTATATCCAGGTGAAACAGAGCACATTTAAACATTTCTCAGATCTTTGCCATTATTCACCACAAAATTAAAAATCCGTGTGGGCTTGAATTTTTCAAATACAAAGGCTGAACTCCACGTGAAGTAATTTACATGCTCACATCTTAGTACACATGACCAGTTATTGTCTGCCTTTGATATGTTGAAGTTTATATCTTTCCTATAGAGTGTTTCATAATGTAATAGTTCCCTTTTTTTAAAAATTTTAATTGCAAAAAAATTACAATTATTCTCTGGAAATACCAGAGAAAGCTTCAGAAATTGTGAGGAAGATTTAATATGGGATGTTGTACTTTGCTGTGCCTGTATTCTTCACAATTGCTGGCAAAGATAAGACTAATGTACTACATGCACTACAGACACTTTTTTTTTTTTTTTAAACCTGATACTGAACAATTTATAAGCAGTCATCCTTTCTTCCTTCCACCTGTTTCCTCCACACTTATTCACACTGCCTTGGTAAGCAGCGTGCAAGCCATAAAGGACATGGCAGCTAGCATAAATTGCATGACCTGTGAACGTTTTCCTCATCCCTGCTAACGCTGCGTGCCTTGCCTGTATTTTAACTTGATGTTACGGACCTATGAGCATACATATGCTCATCCTCCAGTGCCCTTGTCCTCCCTGTGGACCTGAGAACACAGGCCGAAAGGGTCACTGGTCTGGAAATTCCAGAGACTGAGATACTGGAGGAGTGACAGAGCTCAGTGAGGACAAAGTTTAAATACAATATAGTGACACCCTTACTATGTCACCACACTGAGGATATGATAGTCAACAACAGTGACTGCAAATACACTTGATGTCCTTATTTCTTCATTTGTGCTGTCAAGGCCCACATTTTTAAACTTTCAGGCAAATAGCTCCTAAAAATGCCTAGAAGCACTCCAGATAGTTAGGTACTCATAAAAACACGTGCCAGGTAAGGTTTCCAAAGCCTAAACTATAAGGGAGTGTTTGAAACCTAATGTGCCTCGGGACTTTTAAAAATATTACCATGTGCATGATAGGGATTTCCCCATCTAGATATTTTTGAAAATCCATATTTAAATCAGTTCCAGGGAACCATCTGAAAATTCCTAATATAACAGTGAGTTGAGCTTGGGTAGATGCAACGACTAATCTTCAGAACATTTTCCGTTACTGTTCAAGAGGCAGCTGCCAGGGCTATGAATTATGCAGAGTTGTGACAGAAGCACAGACCAGTGCCATTCCAGGACATTATGCAAAAGGTTTCTGAAGACAGAACCAAGGGCCTGTGACAGTCAAAGGAAAAAAATAAAAGCATATTTCAGAGTAAGGAAAAAACTCAGAGGATAAATCTAGAACAAGAACAGCCATCAGTGATTTCTTTTGCGACTTTATGAGACTGTGAAAGTAAGATAAACCAAGATATTTTTTACTATCCGTCCAATTCAGATTTAACATATATTTATTTCTAAACCTAATTTTCACCCCAAAACACCCACTTTCGTTTTTCAAAACTCATATGATAAGGATATGGAATGTGTAGATGAAGAAAACCTCTGGCAATAAGCTCTTTACCAAACATGAGCTGCCGAGAAATCCTGCAAATGATATGCAGAGCAGTAGACCTGGGTAGCCAGCTGGCATCACCAGTGCACCTTTTATACAGAATTGCATTTCCCGCAAAAATCTTTTTGGTGATTTATGCATTCTCCTTTTAAATGCACTAAATGGTTTGGGAAATGAACCATGTGACTAGCAGGAATAGAAATCCCTTTTAAATCCTTGGAAACACAAAACAGAAGGCCCAGAAGGTGAAGAAGGGGCAGCTTTCTATGCTCCACTGCCTCACACCTGGCTACTAGAGGACTCAAACATATGAGCATTAAAAAAAAAAAAAAAAAGGATACAATTGGGACTTCCAAATCTCTAGTAAGTCTGTAGTGATTAGGGACAAATATCTTGTTGTTAAATGAAAGGACCAATTCCCCAAAAACATAAAAGTTAAAATACCTAATTTTCTCAGAGCTGGATATTCATTATTTTAAAAAGTAAAGATAATGCATAAGCTATTTGTCTGCTTACTTAGTGATCTTTGTACTTCACTAACACACTAGATTTTTGGTCTTTCAAGCTACTTTGACAATTTACCAGGATTATGAGCAACAGTCACTAACTTGTAGACTTAATATTAAGTTTTCTAGTTTTGCTTGCCTTTCTCTCATATTGTATCTGATTAATTCTCCTCATCTGACTTTTCACTCACCTTTTGTGTTGTTTTCTTTCTATTAACCCCTGCTGCTCCACATTTTTTCTGTCTGCCAGCATGCTTTCTGTCCTCTTTTCAACATATTTTCTGTTTTTGTTAAACTGAGCCATATTTTTATTTTTTTGTAGTCAAGACTAAATTCTTCCCAAATAGTGTAATATTTAAACAATTACTGAAGGCAGCTCCGATTTGGTAAAGAACTGCATATTGAAAGAATGACAGAAGGGTATTGTGATAAGTTGAAATGCAGCATTCTGATTTCCTAAATGTAAATATTTTTTTTTGCTTCAAAGTTGTTCTGTATTAACTAAAACTTAAAGGAGTGTGAGCATAAATGAAAGTGACATTTCAGTCAGGGAGTGGAAAGTGTTTTGTCTTCTAAATAATAATTCCATATATATATTTGTAATTATTATACAATTAATAAAGAGTTAAAAGGCATATTTTAAAAGAAAATATTATGAGGACTGAATGTAACAGCTTAACAGTTAATATTTTTGTTCTAAAATGTTAACATTTTGCTTTTGCCAAGAACCATCTTTTGCTTTCAATTCAGTAAATAATATTTTCTAAAATATGTATTATCTGTTTTCCAGTCTTAAAAATAGCCCTGATAGTGCTAGCTCTGGTTGCATGATTGAATCTCAAAGGAGATGAGGTTTGTTTAGTTAATACATGACACCTCAATAAAGACTGATTTTACTTGGAAATTAAATCTTCAGACAACAAGAAGGCACACTATCTTTCTCTGTACTTTCCCCCTATTGTGGGTAAAAGCTCCAGAAGAAAAATAACAGGAAAAGTATTAGCAGACATGCGCTATGGTAGGTCATAAGGAAACAAAAATAAAACTCCTCTGCCTGAAATATACTTCGCTGCTCATCTGAGCTTGGAAATACTGGTACAAACATTTTAGCCATTTAGCTAGTGAACCTGGGAGAAAGAAGTCCCTAAGGAATGAGAAGCCACATAAATAGGCTCTGAAAGAACATAATCACAATCAGCAGCCCCTAAAAAACAGTGATCTTGGAGAAGAGAAAGCTTATGCATTTCCTCCACTGGTTTATTTGAAGAACTTCTATGTAAAATGAGGTTCATACTCTGATGGCAGATGCTCCAGCATTCTCCATAGTAGATTGGGAAAGCTGTAATGAGGATTGCCCAGAAGAGAGCAGTGTCACTGAACAGCTATGAAAGAGGAGTGCTCACCCCAGACACCCTTGGCACCCTTGACTTGAAGTCTGCTCCAAGAGCTGCAAAGCTCATCTTTTTAGATATGGTGCTTATGAAGTTGGAAGCAGTCTTCAAGGCAACTACTCGTGTAACTCTGATCCTCATTACCTGCACAACTTGTGGGCAAAACCATCAAAGGTTTCATTGTCAGGGAATGACACCTTGAAACAAAAATTGGTTAGAACAATGTGCAACAGGAGAGTGGAGCGTAGACCCAAGGCAACATGCAGGCATGATACAAATGCTGGTGCAATTTACAATTAATTATTATTTAGGAATTATTTGAGTTCTGGGATGAAAACTGAAATGTTAGACTAAGCATTGTTTACTTTTCTGTAATGGATATAGAATCAGATTAAAACAAGTTTAATATGTTGCCTGCAACAAGTTCATTTGAGGAAATTATCCTAACAGTAAGCTCTCCTGTGGCATATAAGTGCTCTGGCATTCCTCATAGCAGAAAAATTATTTCCACCATTGCCACAGGCCTTCCTCCAGGTGTTCAGTTCCTCCATTTGTTCCACAGGGATATAGATACTTCTCTCCTTTGTAAAGCATTTCAATATATTTGATTCAAGTTTATAAATGGAATTATGCTTATTCCCTTAGCTCCTCTTTTGGACTCTAATCTATCTTTATTCCAAACAAACATGTCTACCAAAATTTTGTCCTTGTACTGATACACTTTATTTCTGTAGTTCTTCTCCTTTTATGAGCCTGAGATCAGCGACACAAAAGAGCCAATGGTAGCCAAAGGTCACCAAGGTAGACACAGCCAGCATGCTCTAGAAGGGCATAGCCCGTAGCAAATGGATGTGAGCCAACAGAGGCCAACTGGCTCGAGGGCCAGGACTGCTCCCTGACCTTCCTTCTCTTAACAGTACAGACGTAACGATGCATAGCTCTTAACTGCTGTGCTAGATCAGTACCCCCACACAGTGGCATACTCAGTATTAATCTCTATAATTATGACTGCTTTGGGGATTTTTTTATTATCTGTTGTACTGAAAAAATAAAGGGTTTGGATAATCTGAAAAACATCCCTCTGGTGCTTTTTTACTTTCTTATTTATATTGTTTGAAAAATGGAAAAGTTACAGAAACATACTAGGTAACAATTACAAACTTAATTGGACACTAAAATCTTTTTTTTGGTCTATTTCACTTGGTCACTTATGAAATTTTAAAAAAATAATAAAAGGGTTTAAAGACAAATCAGATATTTTTTTTGTATGTTTGTAGAAAATAGACCTCTGGCCCTCAACCCATTTTGATCAAAGTTTTGGAAAGGAAAGTGTCCTTTAACTACAATAAATACTGTGGTGTTGTGGCTGCTCGATTTCTGTTAAAACATTTTTGAGTGAGATTATTCAACCTCTGATTTCACAAATTCATCAACAATCTACCCTCCTCTCCAATTTTCTATAATAAACTATTCCCTGAAAAAAAAGTTACTCGGCTCTTATCACAGTAGTTAGCAGCAGTCACACCAAGTTACACATCGGCAAATCAGTGTGAGTGTAAGTAGCATAATTTGTATGTTGAGAGGATGAAACAAAGCAATTTCTCTCCTGTATGTGCAATTCACAGCATGTCCTTGAATGCTTTTAAATATCATGTTGCAAAAACTGCCTCTGAGCCCACATCCAACTAAATAGCTGTCAATGGAAGACCTAAAGTTAGGGAGCATTTCTATGGCTTTTGCCTTCCAGCTTTTTCCCCAGTTTAGACAAGTACTCATCTGGAAACTAGACATGTTTACTTTGCTGGAAACATGGAAATACAGCCCAAGAATTTGGCCCATTGTTTTAGTTTCTCAGGAATGTATATTTCATATTTAAAAGGTTGTATCTTGCTCAACTGTCTCCATCTAAGCATCAGAAATAAACCTTAACTGAGATATCGGTGTCGTTTCCATAGTCAGGGGAACCAGACAGTGGTTGTATCCAGCCGATAATGGCACACGTACTGACGGCAGACCCTAACCCTCCTGGTCACCTGGCGCCTGTTGCACGCCCTGGGCACAGCATAAGCATACAGGGCTGTTTGAAAGCACAAGACTGTAAAAGGACAGGAATTTAATCATACCTGTAATGAACTGCCTTCTGATAACACCTGGGCTTTTCCTCAGAGAGGGTTAGTAGGTTTGATTCAGCAGAGATTCTGGCAGTGACCAAAGGTACAAGTAGTATCTAGATTCTAGTAGATACCAGAATCAAACCACAGTTTGGTTTGAGATGTAGGAGCATACGTGCACAAGCAGCTCTCCCTCTAGCAACTCTAGAAATACTTTAAGAGATTACGTCAAATTACATGTGTGTTGAAGGTGATTAAAGTGCTGTGGAATAAGCCTCACCCCAAATGATAACAAGTAAAAATGTAGATGATTTCACATGTTGTGCCAGTATTACTATGGGAGTTGGAAAAAAAGAGGAACGTTCTATTGGCAACAGCTGTAAAGTACATAAATCAAATTTAAAATTTTATTCTATTTAACTCTAAAAATATAATGTAGATGGCATAGGTTAGAACCAGAATACAATTTTGTGTCACCAAGGATGGAACATCTGTGACATATCAATATAAGGGTAATTCATATTATTGCAGTGTAGAACTCTATTCACTTCAGTGCTTTTGCTATTGAGTAATTGTCATATCGAAAATGTCACCTTGCCATTATTGTTATTGGTCTCTGCCAATACTGAGGTTGTTAGTTCAGTGCAAGAGAGCAAAGAATATCACTTGCTTCTACTGTAAATATTGTACATAACATTTCTCTTCTCTGGAGACTTTGCCTCTGTTCAAAAGGCAATTGAGCTGCACTGCTTGGTCTGTGATTTTTGCACAGCTATTTCATTAAAATACACATGCAGTTATACAACAGGGGTCCTACCTCTTAAAATACCATTTGAGCCTAGGAATTCTGGAAACTTCTCAGTAGACTGTTGTCTTCACCCAGCCATACACTGAGAGTCAAAACTGAGAAACTCTATGAACATCCAAAGTTTATTGTTCATTTTTTCAGTGGAGGGGGGTGAAGGTGATTCACAGCTTCCACTAAAAGAATGTAATGATATATTCAGAGGCCTTTTATTTTCTGTCAGTATGAAAATAGCATACTGCAGCCCTTTCATTTTATACATATGTCCATTTTGTTTTGTAATTCTCAGCATGGGATCTATGGCCTTTACCTTACTTGAATTTATAACTATTGAACAATACATTACATATATCCATTTTCTCCACACTACTGGTATTGGCAGGATGATTAAAATTTAATTAGATAAAGCAGTAAATTATAATTTACTTTCTGTTTCTCTGACTATGTAAAACTAGGCTGCTGATTGGTAGGAGAATGACACTAGGCAAAACATTAAGCAGTCCATTAACTTTGATTTATTAATAAGCATTCATTGAAGAGACTTTTCTCCATTCAGAATTGGAATAGTAAGTTCCTGTAAGATTAAAAGGCTTTTAAGGAGAGGAATTAAATACAATAGCAATCATTTGGACAGACCCACTTGACTTTATAGATTTTTAAGAGAATATCATTTTAGCAATGTTCTTTTTTTTTTATAATGGGAGCCTTTGATTATTTAAAAAGAGATTTTGTGATTTTGATGTGCTGTTCCTGATGGACTCCTGCATTTGGTTTTCCTGTAGAACACAATGTAACATGTATTTAAGTCAACCCTATTTTACATTTTTCCAACTGCTTTGTTCCTCTGGGCTCAGGGGGATGTTTGCTGTGCGTAGTCTGCAGTGACATGCATGAGCAGTCTTATGCTATATAATTTAAGTAGCCATCTGTTTAAAGAAAAAAAATTATGCACGTGTTTTCTTTTTTATATTTTTAGAAAAAAATTCTGCACGATGCACTGAATTTAAAAGAAAAAACCAGACAATACTGGAATTACAGCACTTTACAGTGCTTACTTTCATCTATTTATTTAGCAAATTTGGACATTCTTGTATTTATGATTTTTCACGAACAAGGCATGATCCTTAATCATAGAATCACAGAATGACTGGAGTTGCCAGGCACCTTTAAAGACCATCTAGTCCACCCCCCTGCCATGGGCAGGGACATCTTCCACTGGACCAGGTTGCTCAAAGCCCCATCCAGACTGACCTTGAATACTTCCAATGATGGGGCATTCACAACTTTTCTGGACAACCTGTTCCAGTGTCTCACCACTCTCATAGTAAAAAAATTCTTCCTTATGTTCAATCTAAACCTACTCCCTTTCAGTTTGAAACTGTTGCCTCTTGTCCTCCCTGTTACTCCAAGCCCTGGTAAAACGTCTTTCTCCGTCTTTCTTATAAGCCCCCTTTATATATTGAAAAGCCTCAATAAGATTTCCCAGGAGCCTTCTGTTCTTCATAAAAAAAAATTTAAAAGTTTTATTTTTCATATCTGAATGTAGTTTTCTCCATTTGACTAGGAAAACTGATAACATAGGACAGACGGTCTTTCTGAGGACTGAGATTTTCCTCAATAGTTCTGGACAGTTGTAGAGGAGACCGAGGCTGGTCTGCGATAATGTGAAACCCCTGGGTGGGTTGACTGTGGCTGGCTGTCACCAAGCTGCTCTTTCATTCCCCCTCCATCAATGGGACAGTTCATCACATACAGTAAGGACAATGAGGAGATACAGACAGGGAAATCACTTACCAATCACGTTTAGGACTGTTAGGACTTCAGATTGTTTTTAATCTAAATATGGTTTGTCTGGCACCTCTTCACTTCAGTAAACAGAAGAGAAGATGAAGAGAAAGGTTTTTGACTTACACTGAACATAGGTTTTCTATCAGATGTTTAAAAACACTAAGCTTATAGTTTTGTGTTATTTAATCATATATTGAAACCACTAAACACTAAAGAAAGCACATTGGAAGTAAAAGCAGCATCAAAATCAATTTACAGCTGTGGCATATGATAAGGTTGTCTACTATTCTTGGGTATACAGTTAGGTTTTTAGCAAAAGCAGGATCAACTAATAGGGCAAATACTCTGACACAAGACTCATTTAGAATTTGAATTTCCAATGGGGCTTAAATACTATTACTTTGGAAAAAAAAAATTCAGTGGTTATGGCTGCTCCCTCTAAAGAACTGCTTGATCTTTGTTCAACTGCAGATACCCTTTAGACTCCCATCCTCACAGTTATTTAGGAATCTATCCTTTATTTCAGCTGTTACTCTTTTTTTGCAGTAGCTCTGAACTGTATAGGTTGTACTCTGCAACCTTTGTACTAGACTGGGAAGTATAGTGACGTTGGATTAATAAATTATAAATAGATTAAAGATCTTCAGAAAGCTATCACGATGATAACTCTTGGGCATGTTTCTTAAGTCTTCAGTTCTGAGCTTGGGGTAAATTGACAGCAGCAGACATGGAGATATAATAAGTGATACTCTCCCTGTAGTAAGTGATAACTTTTGCATCTACTATTTTTGATTTACATCTGCTATAGCTCTGATCTAATCTCTCTTATGAGTATATATCTCAATGATCCATAGGCATTTTCCTCCTGAGTCATTTTTCTTAAATGTCTCTGCTGGTGGTATCACAGGCCATCTCCATGGAAACAATTATGAAACTGCAAACAGTGAGTTGTGACATCACTAAATGAATCAACCAGGAGGAGGAATGTTTGTAAATAGAAAACAAACTTCTATAAAACAATTTAGTAAATTATAGTGAGAAATGCATAATATTGTCTGTGTAGTAGATCTATGTAGTAGTGTTCAAGGGCTTTTTTTCTGTCAAGAAAGTTAAATTTTTTTAAAGTTTGCTGGAATATGGTGGCAGCTCTTTAAATCAAATCACTGTCAATCTTTTCAGCTGACAGTGTGAGCATATTTAAATAGCTTTATAGCTACAGTACCGTATGTTGCAGTTAGTACGAAAATGCAAATTTCTCAATAGAAAAAATACTGTCTTAAGGTGAACAGAAATAGTGACTTTGTTCCTGATATTGTTGTCTTTATTGATGTAACTTTTGACTTAATTAGATTATATGAATGCTATAAATATATTCCCTTCTCAAGTTGCATTTTTGGATGGAAATTTGCTGTAAGGAATAAATATTTCAGTTCCTTTCATTTGCACTTTAGCCATATAGCTTTCCTTTTTTGTTGTTGTTCACTGGCTTCTTCATCCCCCAACTGAGAAGAAGAATTACATCACTACAAATAAATTATTTTTCTCATATTCTTCTGAACATCAGCAGACTCTTCTATGGGCATTGCATGCATAATCTTACTCTTCACCTAATTAACTAGAGCTTTCTTTAGAAATTATCATTTTACCCTGTGGGCTTTTTGGAATTGGACATGTAGCAAAAATGCTCAGCACCTCAACAATAATGTCATACATTTATTATTGTCTTGCACACAGTAAGTCTTTTATCTATTTGCGCTTGATATATGAAATGCCTGTCAGTTCCATTTGAAAGAGTAGCTTCTACTTTTGGTACTAAAGAATGTAAAATTTTCTTGTATTTAACTATTTACCCAAAGCATAGACTAATCAAGGTTTGGCAATAGAACTGATTAAACTTGTTTGAAATTCTACTCCAAAATTGTTCATCTGGATGTCCACAGTTATTCGTGCGTACTTTTTAATCAGTATCAGTTGCCAGAGCACCCTAAACAGCCCAGAAGAGAATTATTAGATTGCTTTTTGCTTACAGCTGCATCCTTCAGCCTATTCCAGGAAACTGGCAAAAGATGCATTTCTGTGTAAGTGATGGGAAAAAGCTCTCATTTGAGCGTCCTTTATGGAGAGAATTGTTTTCTTGTAAGGAAATTATACAGTAGCTCAAATAACCAAAGAAGGAGGAGCTTCCTTCCATGGACCATATCTGCACAGTGTGCCGTGGGAAAATCTGTCTGGGCTTTGCCCGATGCTACACAAATGTGAGTGTCCCAGCATCTGAAGGGACATAAGACTGACTTGTTATCCATGTAACTGTTCTTATTCTGTCTTACTAAAATAGCTATCTTACTAAGCCATTTGATGTTGAGCCTTTCTTACTGATACCCAGAAATAACGCTGCACCATCTCCCTCTCTCTCTCATCTCAATCCCTCCTCCCCCTGGTGCAAAACAAACATACACGTATGTGCAAGAGTTTCCAATAAAAGTATTTTGTGCATAATAAGACTTTATTTTAAAAAAATAAATTATTCCCTTGTGCTCTGTATGATAAAAGTGAGGCATATGTAGTGAAGCTGTGCAATCTGAGTGCACAGCAGATCAGGAAAGCTATTGGACAGCGTGTTTCCTGAACATCCTCATACTAACTCTATTAAGCGAAGCCAGTTTCGTTGGCTTTGGGACAAAGGAAAATTCCCCTTCCTGGTCCGCTAGAGCCAACTTTATCTCGGATCCCAAGGTTCATCCAGACCCAGTGTGATATAGCCAGGCTGCTGTGCCTCCCAAGTCCAGCCAACAGTGCTGTGTATTCCTGGTGGGTGCCCACCTGCCCCACACACATGGTCCAAACGTGGCCAGCCATAGAAACCAACATAAACAGAGAGCAGTGCCTTTACTGGCACCACGTAAACATGGCCAACATACAGAGCACAGACGTGTTCCTCCTCTCTGGCGGATCAAGGTTTAGGTTGAAATAGCGAAGAATACACACACCCTAAATCTTTTGCTTCAGTCACAGCCACATTCGGAGGCACCTGGAATATTACCACATACTCCAAGTCTTTTCATGTCCCTGCGCAGATCCCCATCCCTTTACCCAGACCTGAGGTCTTTCTGAGTGCGTCCTCTGACTTGCTGGCTAGTCCAGCCCAACATTTAATACCAAAAAAAGACACAGGCATGCATGCAAGCACACATGCAGAACAGGGAGAGTTCAGAGAGAAAATTTTTAGGAATGGATTTTAATAAGAAAATAAGACAGCCTGCAGTGGTCAGGTGCAGGGCTCAGCCAGGCAAATTAATTGATCTGCACCTTGCTCTTGCTCAGTTGGCCCCTTTTATCCTTCTTTCTTTCCACTTCCCATTCTTTTTCTTTCTCCATCCACGTTGATCCTTCCCTTCCTTCATCCTTGTTTCCTCACAGGTAAAAAGTCCATCCCTAATTAAATCGTTACAGTTTTGCTGTGTCCATACCCAAAATTGCTACTTCTGATGTAGTTACCTAGGGCATTCCAGCCTCACACGGTATGAGTGATATAGTAACCTAGGCCATCAAGCCAGCCTTGCAGGTTATGTTCACCAAGGCCACACTGACTTTCAAGGATTTCACTCCCCAAGAATTCTCTAATTCTCTCAATTACCTGTGGGGTTTGGCTGTCTCTCACTTCGCTCTCCCTTAACCATCTGTGAAATTTAACCGTTTCTCATAGTGAGACCCATAGCAGCTTCTTACTCCTACATCCAGCAGTTCCTCATGATCAGTTCACTTACTTAGCTAAACCTCAAGCCAGGCCTTAGTCATCTGCCTATGTACTTTAACAAATTGGATGCAGACTCTGCAGTGCTCTGCTTAATTTTAACTCTCTGAGAAACATATTTAGAAATTAATGAACTTACAGATTTGCATCTCTTGATAAATAAATTGTCTTTTTACCATTTCACATTCACAGAGTCAAAGCTGCATTTTTCTGACATGCAGCTCTCTATTCCATCAAATCTATTTTCATGGAAGAACTACAGTATTAACACCCTGTTAAGCAAAATCACATAAAGTATTATTATAGATGCATATATAATTAATTTTCCTCTGACATATAGAATTAGTTTTCCACTGCCTTATAAATCAACTTTGATTAATGAATCTTCATCTTTGAGTCTTTATCTTTAATAACTACAAATGAGTGTATATATACATGTATACACCAAGAATGGAGCAACGTTCATTGGAATCAAATTATGTATGCCTATATACCCTCCTGGCAGTTGTTTTTTATGTGGAATTATAGTAGACAAGGAAAGTTAGTTTCTGTTTCTGGTCAAGTCTGATAAGGCCTAAGACATTGAAAGTTCTGAGAAGGGTTGAGACAGAACTTTTTAGACTGAGAATGATCTTAAGAGTTTGAGATTTATCATTCTGTAGGGGTTTTTTTAGAAGTGAACATCAATTCCTTGCTTGTACAAGTGAAAAAATGATCCACAGTGATTAAATCTTTGTTTTACTTTTCTAGCAAAATAAATGATACAGATAAAAAATGCAGACTGACAAACAAAACCCATAAATCAGACACTGCTAATGTATTAAGCTCTGCAGCCTAGATAATTTCATCAACAATTTATTCTATATTTTATTACTGAAGCTGACCTCAAGGTTCATGCCTTTCTGAGAGTTTCTCCACAGAATAAAAACATATTTGGAGTGCTACCAATGCTGCTGAAATAAAGTACTATTATCTCACATGGACTTTTGATGACTAAAATGTGCAAGATTTGAAGAATAAATAAAATAAATCTTGAGGTTACTGGAAACAACTTGGGATTTTCCAAAATGCCTAGAGCAAAATGGCAGCAGCAGGTGTAGAAAAGAAAGCCAAGACATCAAAGGATGTTTTAGAGCCTTTTTTTTTTTCAGAACAGAATGTATTTGGTACTCTTTGGGTAATGACTAATAGATGTTTGCTGAACTTACCAAAAAACTCTAAACCTAGATATTCCCTAGGTTTCCTTTCCCATTGTTTTGCCATCTGTTCAATTAAAAAAAGCGCCTCACTTTTTTCCTAATATCTAATCTAATTCCTCTTTTCTGCAAGCTAAACTGTTTTCTTCTTGTCCTTCCCTGAACAGATAATGTTAAATAACTTATCATCATCCTCTTTTAAATCACATTTTATATGCTAGAAGACCATTGTCAAAACCCCTATGCCTTTTCCTTTTTTTTTTTCCCAAGCTAAATTACATTCCTTCAACCTTGCCAGGAAGTCTTATTTTTTGAACATTTTAATTTGGGTTGTTCCTCTTCTGTGGACTTCCATCAGTTGTGTTTCTAAAAATACTGTGACCTAAAGTAGATGCAGTACACCAGTAGAAGTCCTATTTGGGACAAATAGAAAAGAAAAACATACGCTTTCTATGCTCCTCATTCGACACTTCTACTGATTACACTCCAGATTAAGATTTGCCTTTTTGCATCATCTTGTCTTGCACACTCTTGTCTCACATGCAGTTTGCAATCCATTCTAACTCCAACATCATCTTAATTTCCACTGTCTGGTCAGATCTACATTTCTATTTTGTGATAACCTTCTACAGTCTAGTTCTTTGTATTAGTGCTTACTAAATTTCATATTGTTGATTTTGGACATTTTCTCCAATTAGTTAAGATGATTTTGGATTTGGATGCTGCCCTCCAGAACGTTTGGAATTCATTAACAACAGCAGATGCAATATATGTATTGTCTAATTGGTCAACCTGGTCAGTAACAAAAATATGTAGAGACTGACCCTTCAGTAAGCCTTTCAAAACGTAGTTTCTCCAGCTTGATTGCAAACTACATGTAGATAGTCTTTGAGTGTGACTTTTCATCTAATTACATACCTACTCTGGTGATTTCAGCCATTTTTCCCCTTTTATTCAAGAGATTGCCATATGTTACAAGGTCAACAGCCTTTCTGAAGTGCTGATATAGCTCCTCTACTAATTATGCTTTATCCAATAACATAGTTATCCTGTCAAAGAAATAAATTAAATGTTTTTCTACTATTTGGTCTAAATACATCGATTTGAGCTCTTTCCTCCACCACCAACATTCTTTATTCTCTATAAGCTTATAATTTATTTCATAATTTATTCAGGTGTTTTTTTCTGGAAACAAAATCAGACTCAGTGGTCTATAATTCTACTGATCCTGCTTTTCTGCCCTTTTTAATATAAGTACTGTATTTGCCTTTCTCCAGTCCCCTGAGACCTTCCTCCTTTTCCAAGAAGTCTCAGTGCTAATCGCTAACAGTTCAGACACTGCATCAGCTTGTTCCTTCAGTGCTCCAGGGAGAATCTCATCAGCTCCTGCCAACTTGAGTATCTCTAACTTTCCTCTGACTGTTCACTCCCTACTTTATCCTATACTCCTCTTTTGATAAAAATAAATTTTGCTAAATTTCTGATTAATGTTTTTTTTTATTTCAACAAAAACAAAGAAACCACTTACATGCTAGTATTTTTTATTTCATCTGTTATTTGCTTGTGTTTGATATATAATAACTCCTTTGGTAGTGAGTTATTTGAGGAGATTAACTTTCCTAATGTTTTCAGGATGCCCCATTTCAGCATTAATATTTATGTGACGACTGGATTA
This sequence comes from Haliaeetus leucocephalus, assembly GCF_000737465.1. NCBI lineage: Eukaryota > Metazoa > Chordata > Aves > Accipitriformes > Accipitridae > Haliaeetus > Haliaeetus leucocephalus. The sequence goes on from NW_010972753.1 coordinate 3,881,526, forward strand.
AATTATGACGATTCATGGCAGGACTTCAAAAATTAGCTCAATAAATATTTTGAAAGCCCCTTAAGTAACATCTCTTTTATCGCTTTGGCCTATCTATTAATTGAAAACTTGACCAAAACCATCAGAGGATCAAGGCATTGTGCTACTGGATATGCTTTTTCTCTTTGGTCTGAGATAGATAGTATTCTTCGTTGTGGGTAATAAACATACTGGTAATATGGGGGGGAAGGGTTGTGTTTTGGAGTCCTGGGAGAATGACTGATGGTGTGCAGGACCAGCATATGGAAACAAAATAATATGCTTGAAAAGAGAAAGTGGGAATACTTGGGGATGCAGTGTAGATACTGAGTGCCCAGGAAAGATGAACAAAGTGATGGAACGTCTTCTTTTGAACTGGGTCTTCACTGATACGTAAAGTGCTTTGACTACCTCAGGTAGCATTGCTGAGGTGACTTCAAGAAAATATGCTCTCCTCTGGTACATCTCTATTTACATATGTAAATCAAGGAACCAAAGACAAGTGAAGTGTTTGGTGGGCCAGACAGAAAGCTGCTCACTCTTTCACTTACCAAAGAGCCTTTTTCAGTTGTTCTCTCCAGCCTCAGTGTGAAGTCTCAGGACACAAACAATCTTTGCCCGTTTCTGACAGAAGTAGTTTTGCAGGCACTGGACACAGCTGGTGTATGGAGGAGCATTTTAGTCACTGACTTTGAAGTGATAATGAGAGGGGAGCAATGGTACGTACACTGGCTCCCCAATTGCCTCCACTGAATGGCATCTCTGCTCTGTTTTTGCAGCCTTAAGGCCATGATGGTCCTTTGATTCCTTCCTGTAAAATTGATTGATATGTAAGTGACATTTTTGTTGTCTTTCCTAGGGAACCATTGCCATGAACTAAAGTTTGAATGCTGTGGCTTTAATTTTTAGACTGTGTTCAGTTACTAAGGTTACCTTAATAACAAAGTGATGATACTGCTTTTAAATTTCCATGGTACCTTTAATAAAAACCATTAAGCTTTTGAGTTTTGAGCCAGTGAGGGACAGGATATATGGCAGTATTTGTGCACTGGGAAGAGGCTCAAGATGCAGCTTAAGCACGGACCTAACTAATACTGTAAATGTAACCTATTGGTCTTTTCAGTAACACATATAGACAAAAGAGGTCGGAGGACAAGAAGACTGAGCATCCTCTTTGGCCTCCTAAGCTGTCATTTCACTCAAAATTATTTATCTTTTGTCAGCATCCAGATTTGAGGCTTCTAGTCAATCCCTGCATACCTACAAATGTTTCTATATTGTCATTCAGTCGCAACTACCTCTATTAGCTGTAGTAGCTAGCACCTTAAAACAAGGTAGGAAATCTGAAAGAAAGGTTCAGGAAACTTTTGAACAGATAAACTTGTGTCATGTGCTCAACTAACTTAAAAATGTTAAGGCTTGCAGGAAAACTCAATCAAAAGTAGTACTTTAAGAAATGTATTTTATCTTGTTTCTTTTTTGTTTTGGGACTTTCCTTCTATAATGGGTCAAACATTTATGGCATTTTAATGAGTATAAGTGATGAAGTGCAGATCACTCTGCGGGACAAGTATATGTTATAATAATCAACTTAAGCGATTAATAATACTGTCGTCTTGGCTTATACAAGTGTAACCTAGGTTCTATTTAGTGAAAGTCTCCTGGAAATTTATCAGAGTGTAATTGAAGTGAGGGAAAGAAAGAAATGCTGAAGGTGGTGATAATGAGCTATCAGGAACATCTGGCAATTATTCTTAGATTTAAAGATTTTTAGCACTTGGTGAGTGTACCCCTTGCTGTTATAAAGCAAAATGAACAAGTAGGCTCTAAAGATATGCTGAAAAGTGAAGTAAAAATGCAGATTCTCTTTTCAGCAACTCATTAAAAAATACTGAAGTTGTTTTAAGAATTTCTCCCTAGATACATATGAGGAAAAAATAGACCTTGATGTAAATGAGGTTCCCTAGAGTCATCATCACTAACAGAGCTAGAGACAGGCCCAGGTATTTCAGGTTATCAACATGCAGAGAAACTCTTACATTTGTGAACAATGTGCTGAATCACGAATTTATGCTAGTAGTTTTCATCAGTTGCACTACAATAGGAAACACTGCAATGGCCAGTGATAGATTATGCAGATGATATCCTTTTTTGTTTACTTAACCAGTTTGCTCTCATGATATTCTTTGATATTTTTAACAAAACAGTTCATAAAGCAAACATCACCATTTTTAATATAGATTATAATTTTGTAGTTCACAATTCTTATTTTCTCTCAACATTTGCGATAGCACTAAATGAATTCTCCCAGTCCACCTCAGGTCAGAATTTGTCAAAGGAAAAAACTTCTCAGTTCACGTAATTTAAACCAGATTGGGATTGAAACAGTTTCTTGTTGTATAAACAACATGCAGTTCTCTGACAATCAGTGAACTATACATACAGGATCAATAAAACAGAGTAGCTGCAATACTCGAGGCAGGATGTTAAACACATACAATTTTATAAACACCTTTATCTTATCCCAAATTTATCCCCAAAGGTTCTAATCGCACCAAAGCACGCATGCGCACATATACAGACACACGGGGTTACAGGTATACCTCCTTCCTAGCAGAACACGTGGATCGCCGGTAAATCCCCAGCCTCCTGGAAGTGGGGCTGCCCTGCTTGCACCCCCCTCCTGTGGGAGATGGGGGGGCTCCAGCTCCCTGTGGCCCCTTCTTGCCCCAACCCCGCCGGGGCAGGACCCTGAAGGCTGCTCCCTCTGCCCTGGGCAGGGGCTGTGATGCTGCAGGGCGACTTCTGGCAGCACCGAAGCAGGTTTCACTCCTGTCGTTCGCACTCCAAGGTCTCTTCCTCCTGTCAGGAATTTTCATGCTGTTTTTATACTTCTTATCAGGCTAATTCCTTCTTTGTATCAAAAGCCTGTAATTCTCTGATTGCTTTCTAATCCTACTGATGGTCGTCTTCCTATTTAAAATGATCAGTTTTAGGCAAAAGGGTTGAGGCAGTTTTGAGTATTCAATCCAGACATACATATTATTTCTAATTCTCATTTTACCAGGTTATCCAGGCCAATCATTCACCAAGGGTGGGCCATACAGGTACCCCGCAGAATTTAGCCCTAAGATGTTAATTTCTGAGAACTAATGAAAGAAAAAGGACGAAAAGACAAAAGTAGGATGGTTTAGATCTGCTCAAAATAAAAATAAGTGTATTAATTAAGAAACCTTTATCTGCAAACACTCAGTTGCGAACTCTCAGTATTTAGCCTATAGCCACTGAAATGAATGAGGCTATACTTATGCATCTCCTTAGCAGAGGCCATCCAAGAAATACTTTATAAAAAGTCTGAGTGCAATTTGGGAGCTATGAAATACATACCTTTTTCATCTCCCAACAGAATTTCAGAAAGAAGCATGTCTGTTGCCCAAACTGTTTTTGATAGACTCTTTTATCCTCACCCTGAAAGCAATGGAGACCTTTTAAACCCTTTGGCTGAGACACCAAGACACTCCGAAATTTGCTGCCTAATGAAGTGGAGAGACAAATTATCCATTCAGGCACTATCTATAAAAAGTTTGACAAATCTGTCAAACCTACGAAGAAAATAGATTTGGTGGCTTGAAGAAGCAGCTTTTTGTACTTCTGGAATCAAGGACTGGCGCTGATTTAAGGGTTTAAGCCTAAACTTCCTCCCCCTCCAGAGCAGACTTCAGGTCCTGCCAGAAAGGACAGAAACTGTCCCATTAAAGATTTAGGTAGCCTTGGAAGGAGTTGGCTTTCCTTTCGTCAAAGGATTCATGCTAATCCTCTTTTGCATTAATATATTATATAAAATATTTGAACAATAGTTCTCCTTGGGAAACTAGAGCTGTACAACCATGCATACCAGAGAACAAATGTTACTGGTAGATATGAAACAGCCTATTGAAAGAGATTCCAAGGTAGAAACTGCCTAGGAAATGGGAAGAAACTGATTTTAACACTGATGTTGCACCTCCACTATGGGATAGGTCTGCTTCATGGAGCACCCTGACTTGTCCAGATCAGAGGAGCCAACGGAGGTTCTTTTTCTTTTCCTCACAGGGCATGTGAGGAATAGCGTGCTGTTAGATGCACTGCAGTACTCAAGAAGTATTTAATGCATATACTCTGGACAGTGTAGGCAGTCTCAGAAACTTCAGTTCAACACACAGAAAGATTATTCCCTTAACAAAGGACCTATGAATTTCCTTACTATTTCTTTAATTCACTACCATTTCACAGTATTTTTTTTTCAGCCTCTTTTGCTTTCTTTCCAACCCATATGCATTAATTGCCAGTTGATACACTCATATTCAGGAGGCAGGCAGGCTATCTGAATGCTGCTCCTTTTTTACTGCATTGCTCTCCATTGTCTTCATTGTTAACCAGTGTCAACCACTCTGCCAGTACTTGCTTTGCTGAGATCACACAATCTAATTTGCCCCTTTTTTGTTCTATTATAGTCATTATTTCTCAGCTAGCCCACTGCACTTAAAATAACTAATCAGCTGTTCTACTTTACAATTAAGTAAAAAACTAATTCTTCTACATCACTTATGGACTATAAAACAGCCTTTTATCAAGTTGACAATTTATTGCTTGCTTATTCCCACTTGTTTGTGTGTGCTTGTTTATCTTAATGTAGTTTAAAATTCTTACATTGCTGTTTATTTTGGTTTTGAATCTTTTGACACTTAGACCCCTCTTCCTTTGAAAAGGTTTTTTTTAGACCATCAGAGTTTTTTCAAGACTGTTGGATTCTGAGCCTCAATAATTATACAGCTCCCCTGATAAAATTCGGTGGTTTCTCACAGGGAACATTTCTATTTATATGTATTACACATGTAGTACTGTAAACAAAAGTTAACAATTGCTGTATAATTTTCCTCTTTGAAGAAAAATCACATAAGGAAAAGAAGCATACAGTAAAGATTCAAAGTAAAAAAATTGCTATTACCTCATATTAGCAGGTAAGCAAAAACTGCAGGATGACTTTGGACCCTAGCATACCTGGACCCAATCTTATGAGCCTGTGAGCATCCTCCTTCATTCACCGTTCTAACAGAAGTGTGATAAGCTCATTATAGAAACTCTGGGAATCCAGCTGAAAAGCAAAAAAAACCACCCACAGAAATAAACTGAACTAAGTAGGTAACAATTTCAAGACACAAAGACAATGATGAATTAAAATATTTGCAAAGTGATTCTGCTCTGTAGAGGAAGAATTTTGTTTTATAAGCTTCATGTCTGAATTTAGGAGTAAGGATTTGGCCACAGTTCCTCTCTGTCAGGATTGCATCTCTTTGTACAGTGTTATTTCAATCAATTTTTGCAGGGAGCTAAATGACATTAAACAAGCATCTGTGTTTCAATAAAGAATTTAACTTCTTAGCACTGTAGAGTGAAAAAAATTTTGAGCACTTAAATAAAATTCTGGTTTTCAAATGAAAATCCGGGAAAACAACATAATCTGTGTTGTACATGAGTTACTGAAGTCATTGAAGTCTAATCATGGTTTTGATACGTTTACTTACAAGGTCACATCTCTTTTTTTGAAATTATTTGGTCACATACAGTAAATTTTTTCCTGAAAAAAACCCCACTAACTGTAAAACCTTTAAGAAAGTGATGATTTAAAGAAGCATAAACCTCAGCATAGTTGAAAGCAGAAGATCCCATCTATTTTCTGAGAAAATACAGCACTATACTGAAAATTACTATATCACAGAGAATACCTTTCTTGACAGCAAACTCTGCAGTGTAAAACCACTCAGAAAACTTCTAAAATCCTGATTATTAAAAAGGATTTCATATGAGATGTGACATGTACTCTTTACTATTCAGAAATTCAGATTCACATAGAAATCAAATGTAGTAACCCCTACATCATTATACCAGTTTCTGGTTTTGAGGGTGGTAATAGCAATTAACTTTTTTTGTGGCTAACTCAACAGACTAGATTAATTCCCCTGTAATTCTCCTCTCTTTGGTATGAGTATTTCAGTGACTTCTTACCACTGCATTCCCAGTGGTATTCTTGGAGTGGATGCATTTCTTTATTAATAGAGGGCAAAAGATATTCAAAGAAACTATTGACTATATCTGGCCACACCTCTTATTTTAAAAAAGTGGAATTTGGTTAGCCCATTCATTTTAAATCCCCGTCTTTCTGTGATGCAAGTTGTAAGCAAGTCATGCTGGAGAGCTCATTTTACACATACGCCTCAGGTGCATAAACTCAGACTGCAGGCACCAATTGATCTTCAGAGAAACTTTGTTCTGCAGGCACTAGTCTGCCAAAGCCCTTTGGTTTGTGATGTAGCACGCAGGAGAAGCTGCTTCTGAGAGGATGCAAAAGAAAGTAAGAAGAATGTATCTTGGCTTAGGTTAATCAAAACTCTCTCCCTTCATCTCTGACAGAAAATCATCTGAATGAAAGATGGTTTTGAAAGGTGGACAAATGTATTTTGAATGTTAGAGGCTTGCTGCCTGTGGTAAAAGCACAGTCCTCTGTGAAGATTCCTGTTTGTAGAAAGCAGACTTATTTTTTTTGCCTCATGTCTCTATTCTGTCCATTCTTTTGAATAAAAATTCAAGTGTAGAACTGTAGCCTAACAATTTTTTGGCTTTTGCTGGCTAATTTCCAGATGTTCTTTTAAAAGAAAGAAAATAACAGGAAGATTTTAAAGCATGAAGAGGATGACTTACTTTTGTTATCAACAGAACAATAAATGTACTTGCTATTTATACATGATAACATGTTTTAATTATAATTGCCACAAGTGTAATTGTGAAGGACAAAAAGAATAATAATTACTGGTGCTGTAGTTGCGTTTTCCTCATGCTATTAAAAGACACATTTCTGGATATTTTGATAAGTCAACATTGAAAAAAGCCACACCTGTGCTGATGGATGGATGTCTTTATAACTGTGATTATTTCCTTCTGTATTCCTTTCCTTTCACACCTTTCCCCATGGAGTTCATATCAAGTAATCTTTGTGAATTATAAACAGTGAAATGTTGTGTTGTTGTCAAAGGAAAATAAATAATGTAATGTTAGAGTGAACAAGCTCACATCTGCAAGGACAGCCAAGAACACCCAGAAAGATGCGTTTTAATTCCCGGTCTGTAGAAGATCCCATATACCAAAACTTTCTCACCTGCCTCACAGAATGAATTACAAGTACAAAGATAGTGCCATTAAGAAATAGAAAGAGAAGTTGGAACTACAAATAAGCACACATATAGTAATTATTAGCTAAGGAAAGACAAACTTGTGTTCTCAGAAGCCATTTATCAAGAGAAAGAAGAGTTGACCTGTGGTTCCTGTTTCAGTGATATCTATCGCTATCAGCTGTTCTTAGGATAGACTAAAGAAGTGCATCTCATCAGAGCAGACAGAAGGTGCAAATTTTGATCTGCTCAAAGACACAACAACATATTCTTTTGGAAAAATAAAAATACAAGCTATTTATTCAAACACAAATTACACTACAGACAGCTGCTTATTTTAAAAACTGACTCAAGATTCACCAAGAACTTAAATAAAAATAAAGAAAAGGTAAATATGTTAACAGACAAAATAGATACTCATTATTGCAATGCCTTGCTTAATCTTCTGTATCATACAGTCTTCTTCCTATACATTCCTGACAAGAACTGCATGCAGCAGCTGAAATTTACATTATTTTTTATTGTGTGTCCTAAAGGAATACTCAAGTAGAGATCAGCATTGCCTATTATGGAAAGTGAGTAATATGTTACCTTGCGTTTAATATTGTTAGCAGCTCAGTTGCAGACTGTGTCAGATTTACAACATAGTATCTGTCTAATATTGACAGTAGCACAACCTCTTTCAAAGCTCTTGAGGCAGCTGCCATAGATGTCAAATGTGTCACATTTTGCTGAGGGGGGAGCAGGGGGATTCTCTTACCTACCACCCTAAAGTTACCTCCACGAAGGTACTGGGCTTATTTTCATCTTTGTGTAGGCTTTCATCACTTTCTTCCTCTTCTAGGCTTTTTAAATTTCCATCTGTGAACAATATACCATAGTTGAATTACATTTCATTTATACCTTGCAAGCAGCAAACTTTGCACATGTGCTTGGTTTAGATCACAATGTTGATGATCCGCACTTATATCATGCAGGTAAGTATGCTTCTAATAGCTGAATATGAAGTATTTTTTCTAATTTCCAAGTAATAAAAGTATGGATGAGACAGATGGGGTTAACCAGTTTATTTTAGTGTCACAAACTGACACTGAATGAGGAGCACAACACATCTTCCCTGACAGCAACCCTTGGCCCGGTTCACTATATCTACAAATTCAGGGAATCAGTTGTAAATATTTCTTCCTATTGGTTATACCTGGTGAACAATGGTACCAAAGGCTAGCTGTTCTATAAGTGCATTGCAAATGCATTGCCTACTGGTATATTTGCAGGAGACTTCCATCTTTTCCTTAGCTGTTACTCTTATGGTTCAAGTTCACTTTACCTTTGAGTTTCTTGGCTACGTTTTGATTTAATTCAGCTCCTAACAGCTCGCAGGCCTGTGTTTTCTTTCATGCAAACTAGAAACAGAGGGAACAGAGTTACCCTCTGGTAGGTATTATGTGCCAAGGTCTTCTTTAGATGTAGGCTCAGCATGCAATAAGGGTATGCATCCAGTTTCAGCCACTCTGAATTTCACCGAGGTTCACCTATGGACCTCATTACCGTTGTTGACCTTTTAGGTATATATTCCTCAAGTAACAGACCTTTAGCCTTTAGCTATTCTGTGACTGATCTCATTAATTTCTACCTCTATGCTGTATCTCAGGCAACAGGAAATTATTCACTCAACAGCCTCACTCAGGAAGCTTGCTAAAGCAAGATACATGCAGTCTTCTCTTGGGGAGCTGCAGTGCACTGATTAGAGGAGCTTTTTCTTTTCTGCTCTCTATGTTCAAGCTTTTTCAGACTAAACCAAACTGAAAGTCTGAAAACATAGCACAGCCAAGGTGCATGATCTTTTTTTGGCTGCATATTGCAAGGCCTAACAGCTTTTGACCTTTTTATCCACTTCAATCCTTCAATTATTTTTAGTCTTAGTAAAATACAGACTGAACAGAGCCTGCAAATGTTAGCTAGAAAGATGCTAACTTGGGTATTCTTCCTTCACATCCCAGTTTATTTAACAGGGATGTGTTACATACAAGTATGTTATCTGGATTAATTGTTATTACATTTCCTGCTTAATACTGACTGCCTTGCTATTGCCTAAACATTTTTATGTGTATTATATAGCTTTCAAAGCAATGACAGACTGTACATCACCCAAGGCCAACTGTAGCTCACAAATTATTATCAATGTTCCCTCTTTGCACTCACTGTTAAGTATATGTCCTCTCAGTGTCTTACCCTAATTCTAATTTCTTCTTGTTTCATTGTTTTCTTACCTAACCTGTAATAGATGCTTTCTGTAAGTAAAGGTGAAAGGTCCAGGAAGTAGCAAATAATTTAAGTGGACAATTAAATAGAATACAAAATAATTGTAAGCTGAAGAAGTCTATGGGGATTTGTCACAACTGAGGATTCAACTACATTTCTTTTCAGATTTATGATGACCTTCACAAAACAAATTGCAGTTGATACAAATGGAAAATCAAAAGGCTTTATCAAACTCAGGTCATTTATGTAAACAACAAATGAATCTAAGAATACTACAAAAACTGAAGTTGCAAAGTTACATGTTTCTTAGGCTATCTGTGTTTCATATTCAGAAATGCATCAAGAATCTGCATAAGTGACGCTGACCAAAAGACTTTGTATGGTGTTATGGAAATAAAAATTCTCATATATTTCTATGTACCATTACATTACAAGAAGGTTCAGAGGTGACAAAGTGAGCGGAAAGGCATTTCCTAATTTGTGATAATGTCTTCTATCATGATGTGTGTAATTTTGCCCTCTAGCACAAGAGGGAGCGTGGCTGTACGTAAGAAATCAGTGGACCTGGATAAATTCCACATTCCTTACTCTTGGGAAAAGTCAATTTCTCTTCCAGTTATGTCTCCTCATGGCTTATCTATGTCTAGTTTATGTGCTTTTCACAGACCCATCTCAGAGCTAGGCCAGAGCTAGAAAGGTACCTAGTATGTGTCTATAATATGTCTGACCTGATTAGAATCAGAACTGGGTTAAACCTGAGGTCACTCCAGTAATCTGAATCTGCACATCCATGTTGTCTTTGCAAGGAACCTTTGCACTTTGCCTTAGTTTACTTCTAGTTTTTTTATTGTTGTTTGTTTTTTTCTTTTCTTTTGTTGATGTTTCCTTACTCTGTCCTTTAAAAGAATTTTCATTTAAGTTTTTGAAAGGTTTCAGTGAAGATATATTGTCAGGTGTGATAGCTAGCATATCTGAATATTTGATGACAAAAATAAGCCATTTGGAAATGACAGTGACCCTAAACATGAAGAAAATATATAAATATATATAATAAAATTTACAGAAATAGGAGGGGTTTAAAGAATGTTTTGATGCGAAGTGACAAACGCAATAACATCAATAAGAAAGAACCAGAAAAACTCTAAGTAATGTCATATTCTCATTCGGCTTGATGTCTCAGCTGATGTTAAATGGCATAATTTCAGCAAAATCAGCGAAGCTGGGCTAATCTGCATCCTTTCAGTTGAATAGAACTATACCAGTTCACACCAGCTGGGAGACCAGGCTGCTCCAGCAATGGCTTGTCCTTGGTTCTAGTCATTTACGGTCAGCAGATCTCCTTCAGGTTATGGTCATTCCAAGAGAGATGTTAATTCATTTATGAAAAGGAGGCCAGAACTATTTAATATGGAGAGATGTATGGAAGTGCTGTGTGGCAGATATCCTTTATAAAAGGATTTGCATGCATAATTGAAAAGTAGGGATGTTAGCATGATGAAAGTAACTTGAGGTAAAGAACACATAGCAAAAGTGGAGTGACATGAAATGACAGTGAAAATACAGATGAAAGAGGCCAACTGAGTATCTGCCAGCAAACACTGGTAATTTATTTTATAATTCCAGGATTTCTGGGTAGCAAATGCTGTTCAGTAAATATGCTCACAAATGGATTATAAGTACTCTTCAGTAAACAGAATGTAGGGAGAATGTCAGAAGATGCCATAGCGATGCATTCTCTTTCAACATGAACTTCCATTTTTGTTTATTTATTAAAAATTCTTCATGTTATAGAGAATGCTATCATTTGACAGGAGCATTAGATTTAATTAATTAGGATTTGCACATGCCTATTTAGTATTTCAGCTGTTCTGGTACATTGAAGCCTAGGAACTGATTGTTTTTGCAACAGCACTGGGAATCCAATCTATCTCCTGGCTTGGCAAGGGCTTTCAATGTAGCTCTCAGCAGGGGAAGTCACCAGGCATGTTTTCATAGAAGTTACTCCTATTATTGGCCCTTAGACTTCCCCTAGGGAATTATTCGCAGCATAATTAGTTACTGAAACAAGAAGTCTTTTCAGTTGCTTTCAGAACAAACTCCAGCCTGGTGATTGATAGGAATATGAGAATTTCCGGAAAGCTCACAATAGTAAACCCCTTTAATTGGGGAAAAAAAAACTAGGGAAGGCTTTGAGCCATATCTATGCTTACTCTGTTCTAAAACTTGTTCTAAAATCTGTCTGCATAATTTGTTTCATTTGTTTTAGACCTGACATGTTTTTAAACGAGGTACATATTTAAATATGATTACAAAAATAAATAATTTAGCATCCAGACCCCTGTGGCCTGATTTTAAGCTCAATAAAAGCGTGGGTTTCTGCATGTCTGCTCATCCTTGTTCACATTCAAGCGTTCTTAACGAAGCATCTCTGAAAGCAATCTTGTACTTAATTACAAATACTGTTTTATACATTTGTTAAGAGACTCCCATATACACCTACTTTCTGTTTACAAATAAGGTTGGTTCCACAATAAAGAAAATATTTTAATTGGAATTCTATTCTCCTAATAATTTGATGACTAAGTGTAAAATTTGAACCTTTGAATTGTATGCCGAGGATAATACTGGGTTAAAAGGAAAGTACTACTCTGTTACTCCTGATTGTACATTAGAGAACGGCTGGCTGAAATGTATTTTCTGTTTCTTATACTGGCTTGTTTGATTGCTAGGAGTTACTAAAATGTAACTCCTACGTCTCTTCTTGAGAGACATAACACCCAAGGCTGCTTATAAATGGAACAATAGGACTTGAAGGATAGTGAAATATTTAGTTACTGTTTATTGTGGGAACTGTTACAGACTTTGAAGAAAGGTTATTTGTTTTATAGCAACAAGCACCCTAGAGCTATCAGTGTTGTTTCTCTTCTTTTGTTCCTTTTGAAATAACAGCCAAATATTAGCAGAGAATATGTGCACAGAAATGCCAGCAAATATAACCAAGCTGCCTAATCAGAGATGGATTTTGGTATGAACTGCCGGACTTTGTCCCTGTGTTGCAAAGCCATGATAGGAGTCAGAATGGGGCCTTCATCACTGTGCTGTTTGCTCAGACAAACGTGGTCCCTGATCCGAGGGCATGCTCCACGTGCCATCTTCCAGGCATGCTTTGGGAAAAGGATACGCGAGAAGAAATCCTGGAACCTTAGCACCTTCCCTACCCCTTGGGTGAGAAACATGCAGTCGTTCAAAAGTGACTTACATAAAAACCAGTTTCTCCCCTGTAAGCCACCAAATGAGAAAGGAATTGAGAGTGTTGGCACCCAAGGTGGTCTTGTTTCTAACTGCTTCCTAATACAGTGATGAGCTCACTTATTATTCCTAATATACTTACACAGACATTGAGTGTTTCTGCTCATGAAGAGTTTAATTGGCTCCTGGAGGAGAATGATCACAATAGAAAGTACTGTAAGTGGTATACGTAGGTCTTCAGTTTTCTGTAGCTAAGCCTGCCTCCATTTTGTAGATCAGAACTGCCTTTAAATACAAGTTACAAAATACCCAAAATACATTGTGGCAAAAAGCATTTGTGTTGTGACTATGTTCTGGAGCATTAGACACGTTTTGTTAAATATCATTTGGATTAAAAAAAACAGCTTTTGCATCAGATTTTGACTTCCGCTTGCGATCGATAGGGTTGTTGTATGCAGGAATAAATGGACAAAGCTTTCTGCTTCTGAAGCTGAGCTTCACTCCCTGCGATAGCATCCTGGCTGTCCATAGGATAGACCAGGTGGTGTAAAGACCCTTTGGCAGGAGCGATGGGTCTGTCAAGCCCTTAGGATTCCATCCCTGTCTTTAATCATTCTTCTGCTAATAAATATCAAAGATAGAGGTCAAGGTTTTCTTCTTGTCCTGTTTTTGATCACGCCAAACAAAACTCAATTAATTATGACCTGAAAAATTGTTTTAGGGTATCACACCTCAGGACAGAATCTTGCTGAAGCTGTACCTGCACCTCCTTCTCTTCTGTGAAACATGCCAAGCTAACATTTGGCCAGAGAGGCCAGTACAAAGCAGTTTTGTGCAGCTGATGTCAATGCAATAGCAGAAATTGGCCGAGTCCCACACTGAAGTGGTTTCCCACTTTGAGCCACATCAAAGGAAAAATGCTAATTCTCTAAGAGAAGTCAGGATGTTTAGGTGCTTTGCTGGTGCTGTTTTCAAATAAGGTAATTTAATGAAAGTAGACAGAAGGAAAATTGGCTTATGTGTGTGTCTTTGGAAAAGGATAAATAAAAGGCTTTGCACCAAAAATATCTGCCCTAAAGATGCAACACTGTATCTGAATATTACAAAGCAGCAGATTGAAATTCTAAGCTGAATATGTTTGCACTGAAAAGCAATATGGTATTTCCTCTCCCTAGTGGTGAGAAGTAATTATTTTAATATGCACCATAGCTGTGTAAATTCAGCTTTTACCCTATTAAAAAAAAAAAAGAGGAGAGAGGAGAGGAGAGGAGAGGAGAGGAGAGGTTCACTATCTTCTAGCAGAATGTTGGTAAATGTACCTTTTCTACATACACCTAGATGCAAATTTAAAAAGAGAAAAATAAATAAAAACATCCCAGCTGTACTCCAGAGGAGTTTTAAATTCCCGTGATACGTACTTACCAGAAACCAAACTACTATAACTCCACCAGAACAATAAAAGAGAACTTAGAAAAGAAGAAATAAGGGATGGCCCTAAGCTGTCACTTACTGCAAATGATTGAGCCAAGTGTGTGGAACAGCAGAAGCACATCCATCGGTGGGAATTCCTGACTGATCAGCCTGGGGCCTTCCAGGAGCTGTCTTGCCAACTGACCAGATAATCAGAGTGGCAGGTGACAGCCCACCAGGACTCCAGGTCTTTATCTGCTGCCTGCTGTTCAGCAAAAGTTGATGAGTCTGAGATATTTTATTTTAAGCAAAATATTTAGGCGTTCAGAATTTTGCGTTTTCCAATGAAACTTCCTTTCTGCTAGAAAAATTTCAACTGGCTGCAGGTGGTTGTTTAATAGACTTTCAGACTGAAAGCGCTGTGCAATCTGGTTTCAATTCAGTGTGATTTAAAGTTGCAGGGTTTTTTTTGTTTGGTTTCTTTTTTTCAATATCTCCACCTTTTTACTGTATCTATCACTTTCATTGCTAATTACCTGAATTGGTTTACACACACTAGAAAATGCTTTCATTTAACAGTAGAGAAGTAGTGAAGAGTCCCTGAAATCCATCCCTCTGCAAGCACACTTTGATATTAGAAACTTGATTTTTATCCCTCTACCATTCAAAGTAAAATAATTGTATTTTCATAAAAGAGAATACACATTCTTGGAAGTTTCTGCAGATATATTTTACAATTAATAAAAAGGGAATCCCTCTATTTGTGTACATTGCAAGAAAATATGTAGGAAGATTTTGAAACTCTTACTAGTAGACTGATGAGGCGGTGTTTTTTAACCTGAATAGAATACTAACACATGCAGTAAGACAACTCTTTCTGGAAGAGACAAACCTTTCATGTTATATGAAATCTCAGAAATAACTCCATAATGTAAGTGAACTCATTGTGCCTCTCTGAATAAAAAGCATGCTATACCTCTCAGAGATTTAAATTCAGTGAAACTTAACAATCCATTTATTAGTTGCGCCATGATGAAGATTTTCACAGATAAACCCCTACAATTGGTGTCACAAACATTTCGGGTGGTGCTTTGTTACCCTTTCCCTGCAGCAGTCAATAAAAATGAACGCAGACCCAGCAGTGCAGATCCTGACTTCCTAGCTTCAGCTGCCGATGGAGAATGTACGTGTTCTAACACACTGGACATGGGGACCAGATGACACTTGTTCCTTTCTTCTGGCTGCACTGCAAGGGCACTGACCTCTGTCAGAAAGGCAGGACAGAAACTCGGGGTTCATAACATCTCAAACTGCTGCAATTAGATCTGACGGTGTTCATCTGTCACAGCCAGAAGCTTGTTTTCACTTTCACAAGAGCTCGGCTGTCCAACAGTACCAAGGGATTGAGCCTAAAGCTGTCTACCCCAGTCACTGGCACAGAGAAGTAATCATAGGGAGACATCTTTTCTCCTCATCCTGCGACTAAAGAGCTAACTTTTTATCTTACTGAAAGAGCTTATAAATTTGTAAAAATTAATACATCTGAGCAGAACAATATACCAATCATTTAAACTTTCTTTTATTCTCTTTTTAAGACAAACTGTCAGGGAATTCTTGAAAAGTTTGTGTGCCTCTAGATCAGCAGCTTCCATCAACAAATCTCACCCATCTCTCCTTACGATTTCTTATCAATTCTCTTTGAGGTCAGATGGTTTGAGTGAGCTTCTCATCTCAGAAGTAGGTGTTGTCAGATTGTTCCTTTGAATTTATGATTTCTTGGTTTGTTTCACATTAATTATTTTTCTGCTCAAATAGATTTTATCACCTAGGTACAATATGAGTAAGAATGTGGTTTCATTTACACCTCCAAGAATAAAGGTGATCTCCAAATCACCATTATTGCAGTCACGATATAAATCCATGAAAATATCTTCTTGTTCTCCACCTTAAAATAGCACTGATCTAGAATACTTATTCTATTCTTCTCAGAATGCATTACCCAAAGGATTGGTTCTTGGAGAATAAAAACCAGTTTAAGTAAACATGACTGCAGTGCCATTGATTTAAAACAGTTATTTCCTCATTCATCTTTGTGATGTATTACTCTCTGAGAGGCAACAATTAAAGCAAAATGTTTTGATTTTCTGGCAAATATAATTATGTATACATCTGTATATTGGGGGACTGCTAACTAAATGAAAGTTCAATCTTCAGAAATTCTATGTTGCGAAATACAATCCAGTATTTAAAGATCCATTGAACAGAAGAAAAACTTAGATTGATCCTTCTCCCCTGTTGTCCTCCTGCAAGCTTTTATGGTCATACAGAGTTCACAAACAGTGATCCTGACAACAATGTTTCTTTAGGAGAATCAGGATGGGAGTCAACCTCTTCAGATTTATCAGATTTCCTGTATTATGTTTAATGCCTTAGACAATTTCATAATTCCTTTTTTCATTAGAATGAAGACATGCATATATCCTAGCCTGGCTAAAAAGCTTGGATTCTCATTAAATATTCTTCTGTCTGGATTATTTTCCCTGCGTTATTTTATTACCTTGGTTCCTTTTGTCTTCATTTGCATTCAGCTTGTGCAAAATGTTATATAGCCAGCTGCATGCCACTGCTTCTAGTTCATATGCTTGAGTTCAGAGCTTTCTGGCTCGATTTTAACTTCTCATTTAAAGAAATTTCTGATGATAAATTTCCCCAGTTTAATCTTATTATACATGTAACTTTTATGCACATGAGCTGGACCATATAGTTCTCTAGTATACCTTGTAAGCTCAAAGGTAAATGTGTGCAAAAATGCTTTCAGTATCAAGGCTAATGTCTCTTACCACATTCGAAGTCAGTCATGCCAATGAAAATGCATGTGGTTCAGTTCCAGATAACTTCATGTCCTTAGTGAGGTGTCTTGTAGTTACATTGACAACTGAATGTTCTGACTACTGTCAGATGGGCCCACTGCCTTTGGGTAACCCAAATGTGGGGTGCCCACTGGAAGATGCCTCAAGGACTCAGTTTCAAAGGCTGGAGGAAGGAAACTTTGAAAATGAGTTAGTTTAAAAAATGTTACATCCAGGCAACAGAAATCACCCATGTGGCCTGAAAACATCATTTATTTTGTTGTTATGTTTTGTTGCTTTTGTTATAGGAGACACCTGAAGGAGACCTTGTTTTGAGGCATGTTCTACTCCTAGCAAACTTACAAATATGAATGCTCTGTTACTGAGGTTAATGGAAGCTTTGCCATTCACTTCAGTGAAAGGAGAATAAAACACATTTATACATATGTAATACACACATATTTGCCCTTTAAGAATTACTCTTCACTGATCTGAAATTCTAATGTAATGAAGGACTTAAATGAATACATATCAATGTCCTGGTAACTTCCTCTCTGCCTTAAAGACTGATGAAATTCATTATGCTGAAAATCAGGTTAGAAGTTCAAAGTATTGACTTCACCTTGAGGCTTTCACAGCAATTGTATTATAATTGTGCTTAGTCATAAGCAGCTGGGGCCTAGATATGATGGATCCACCTTGTCTTTCATAGGATTGCTTCTCAGGTTGCTAGGAATCAGAGTCTCATTTTTTCCTACTGTAAGCTCTTCTCCACTTGTGGTTTTCATAGAACCTGAATGTTTTAATTGTTTACAAGCCTAACAAAGAGGTTATATGTCTAGAAAAACAAACAAGCAAAGAAACAAAACCCCTGCGAGGTTAAGATTGCTGTAGCAGTATGTAAAAAAGCTGCAAAAGATGCCAAAGCACCTCTTGCAAATAATTCCAAACTTCAAATATCCTGGAATCCATAGTGACTTGCATTCACCATGAAGAAAAAGAGGCTGAGAACTTTGGCTGTAATCCAGCAGGAGGGGTGCTTTGATTCTGTTTTCCACATTGGCTGAAAGTAATAGCATTTATAAAGGTAAAAATGATTGTTTGCAAAATTTTGCACAACTCAGAAATATTTCAGATATAGCCATCGATTTTAACTGAATGAGATTTTTTTATCCTTAAAAAATAAACCCTCAAAAACAGAAGCTTGAAAAAAAATAAAATAGGTTTTCTGGTCATCCCATAGGATATAAAAGAAAATAGTGTTTCTCCTTTCCATTACTTCTCTTTTCCATTAGTAATTACTTACATTGCTATCTTTACCATAATGACTGCAAACAAATGTGAGAAGGCAATGAAGTATGTAATCATCTGAGGTCAGTTTTCAAGCAGATTTATCGCCTTACATCCTAACTTTACCTATATGTGGTTTTGTTCAGAAAATATTTCAGTGATATTTTTTTTCCCCTATCTTCATGACTCTATAAGTAAGGGTGTCCTAATCAGAACTGGAGTTATTTAATGCAACAGCAATAATAGTTATCTAACTAATAATAACTCTAAAGTACATGGAAGATTTTTCAGAGTTAAAAAGGGATATCAATAATACCTGTAAAACCATACATGTATGCCAAAATGATGCCTATGAAATGCTATTAATTTCATACCTTTTAATGTTTATACAATGCTCTCATTAAATGAAGCTGGGGTTTTCATAGACTAGATCAACATATGAAATAATCAATATACCTAGTGTACTAAAAGTCTTTTTTTATTATTTTTTGAGCATTTCACTGTTTAATCCATATTAATTCTCTTTGAGTCTTTTTTATATTTTTAGAAACTATTTTTTTTAGTTATTAAAAAGACAAATTAGAACATAAAGTTTTATTGCACAGTCTTCAAACATACCTTCACACTCCATAATCTTTTAACCATTAAGGATATAAAAACTGCAAATAATTTTTAAACAGTGAGGCTTTAGAAGAGTCTGAATCTACAACCATTTGTGAAGAATGTTACTACAGCTGGTATGAAACTGGCCCAGAGCCTTAGGCCGGTTGCAGTCCACAATTTGCTTTGTAATCCAACATCCCCATTTGTCCAGGCTGGAAGATTACTGGAGTGTGATGCCTAGCAGTAGAAATCAGGACATTTGGTGGGGCAGGGACAAATCCTAAGTATTTGAGTCATGCCCTGAGTGTCACCAGGGCAGTAACCACATGAAGGAACCAGGAGAGTCTCCAACATCCCCCAGTTTATTTTAATTCTTAAAAGCGGTTAACAGCAATCCTAAATATTTAAGGAATCTAAGGGAAAAACCTACCGAAAATACCTAATACGGAACTTTCCCTTAAAAAAACAGAAAAAGGAAACAAAAAAAGAGCTTAATGTCACATTATCTTCAACACTGACATTTCAGGTCACAGCTTTGCTGAGCAAGATGCAGCTAAACACTGACTTGGCTTAAGGTAGTGCTGGAAGCAAAATATACTTCACCTTGGTTGCCCCACTGTACTCATACAGCTTTACTGCTGGTGGACAAGGCAGAAATGCCTTGTCCTTGAGCACCAGTATGGCTAAGTTGCTGCCTATTTGGACAGATGTACAACGTTCCCTGCTGTGCTATAGGTATGCCTTTAGGCTGTAGTCTAAAAATTCAGCAATGGCAGGCTTAAACAATATGATGTTCTTTAAATTAATCATTCCTTGATTCATAATGGCCTTGCTTAAGTCAACTCTCTTGTATTGGGTTTGCGTGGCAAGGTTTTGGTAGTGGGGGGGCTACAGGGGTGGCTTCTGTGAGAAGCTGCCAGAAGCTTCCCCCATGTCCAATAGAGCCAATGCCAGCCGGCTCCAAGACGGACCCGCTGCTGGCCAAGGCTGAGCCCATCAGCGATGGTGGTAGCGCCTCTGGGAGAACGTATTTAAGAACAGAAAAAAAGTTGCTGCAGAACAGCAACTGCAGCTGGAGAGAGGAGTGAGAACATGTAAGAGCACCAGCCCTGCAGACCCCCAGGTCAGTGAAGAAGGAGGGGAGGAGATGCTCCAGGTGCCGGAGCAGAGATTCCCCTGCTGCCCGTGGGGAAGACCACGGTGAGGCAGGCTGTCCCCCTGCAGCCCAGGGAGGTCCACGGGGGAGCAGATCTCCACCTGCAGCCTGGGGAGGACCCCATGCCAGAACAGGGGGATGCCCGAAGGAGGCTGGGACCCCGTGGGAAGCCTGTGCTAGAGCAGGCTGTGCCTGAAGAACTGCAGCCTGTGGGAAGGACCCACGTTGGAGAAGTTCATGGGGAACTGTCTCCTGTGGGAGGGACCCCACGCTGGAGCAGGGGAAGAGTGAGGAGTCCTGCCCCTGAGGAGGAAGGAGCGGCAGAGACAGCGTGTGAGGAACTGACCCCAACCCCCATTCCCCATCCCCCTGCGCTGCTGGGGGGAGGAGGGAGAGAAAACCGGGAGTGAAGCTGTGCCCAGGAAGAAGGGAGGGGTGGGGGGAAGGTGTTTTAAGATTTGGTTTTATTTGTCATTACCCTACTCTGATTTGATTGGCAATAAATCATGTTAATTTTTCCCAAGTCAAGTCTGTTTTGCCCGAGACAGTAATTGGTGAGTGATCTCTCCCTGTCCTTATCTTGACCCAGGAGCCTTTTGTTATATTCTGTCTCCCCTGTCCAGTTGAGGAGGGGAAGTGAGTGAGCGGCTGTGTGGTGCTTAGTTGCTGGCTGGGGTTAAACTATGATGTCTCTCTTCTCTTGTTTTTCTTGGCATTCAGAAGAAGATAGTAATATTTAACCTGGCATTTTGCAAAAAAATAAAAAGTTGGTGTATGTTTTGAAAATGAAAGGATCAGCATGCAAGTTAGGTATTAGGATTATTTAAGGTTATACCAGTGTGTATATGGCTACAGCTTGTGTAAACAGAAAACAAACTAGTGTGTTATTTCAACAATACAAATTGCCGGGAATGAAATAAACTATTTGAGATAACAGATGATTACTAATATAACTGTAATTTTCTTCTCCATGAAAGTTTGGTGTATTACCTCAGAGCTCTTACATAAAGAAAATAACATTTCAGTTCATCAATAAATTCTCTCAGTATTATGACTGCAAGGTCAGGTCTGTTACCAGAGAAAGAAACATTTTGTTTGTAATAGAGTCTTTTACAAATCACCATATCCATCCCATATGTAATATAAATCTAGTTAAAATTTCTGTTTGACCTCTGTTACTTTGGACAGAATATTTTGGTTTGGCAATGCAATATATGTCATTGGACCTTTGCCTTCTTTATTTCCCCAGAGCAGAAAACTTAAAAGACATCTCATGCCCTAAGGTATTCCTGAATTATGTTTGTTTAGTGCTCATACTATTCAGTCAAGAACGAGGTGTCCTTTGATCACTGATCAGATTGAGCTATTGTGAATTATGTCAGTGCCAGATTTTCAAAACAGAGTCAGGAAAATTCTTATGCATTGAAGACTTTCACACCTGATACGATAATAGATGTGGCTTTCAAGATGTTTATGTTTCTATGTGTTGTGGTTTAACTCCAGCCAGTAGCTCAGCCCCATGCAGCCACTCGCTCACTCCCCCCCGATGGGATGAGGGAGAGAATCAGAAGGGTAAAAGTGAGAAAAGTCATGGATTGAGACAAAGACAGTCTAACAGGTAAAGCAAAAGCCGCGCAGGCAAGCAAAGCAAACCCAGAATCCATTCCCCGCTTCCCACGGGCAGGCAGGTGTTCGTCCATCTCCAGGACAGCAGGGCTCCATCGCGCAGAACGGGGACTTGGGAAGACAAACGCCATCGCTCCCAACGTCCCCCCGTCCTTCTTCTTCCCCAGCTTGATGTGCTGAGCGTGACGTCCCATGGTCTGGGATATCCCTGGGATCAGTTGGGGTCAGCTGTCCCGGCTGTGTCCCCTCCAACTCCTTGTGCCCCCCCAGCCTCCTCGCTGGTGGGGTGAGCTGAGGAGCAGAAAAGCCCTTGGCTCTGGGTAAGCACTGCTCAGCAGTAATGGAAACATCCCTGTGTTATCAGCACTGTTTTGGTCACAAATCCAAAACATAGCCTCATACCAGCTACTGTGAAGAAAATTAACTCTATCCCAGCCAAAACCAGCACATTCTGTCACTTAGTAACTTACTTGTTGACCCAATTGTTGTTAAAATTTGCTAGGCAGAATGCCTTTCATCAGTGGAACGAAACTACTTCAAGAAGAATCTTGGGGAATCTCCTGTAATCTATGTTTCCTGGCAAAAAAATATTAAAAAAACCTCTTTAAGTGGATTCAATGAGAGTCATACCTAGAATTTTTAAGGCTTTGTCTGGGGTTGACAGTCTGCAAACTGGTGACATAGAATGCTAAGAGAGTATTGTGTCAGAAATCCTAATACCTGACCTGTTTAAAAATTTTAAATGATTAAATAATTGGACAGCATCTGTTAACAGTCCTTAAAACTAAAACAGAAGACTTAGATTCAAGCTCTCACATCTGAATGTCCCCCCAGGCAAGGGGCACATTCTGATATTCTTTTTCCTGCCTTTAGCCCCCCAAATTACTAACTTCTATCTTTGATGAGCTGCTTGGGAAAAGCAGCAGTACACAAGGAACTTAACCTTGCTTTTGGAAGTTGGAAAATGTGGGTCTGAAAACCCTGAAACAGAGAGAGGAACTGAACCTTCTTCTGATTTGCTCAGGAATACTCTCTCGCACTGAGGTATTGTAAGGAGAGGTGATTGCCATCAAAGACAGTTGAATGAAGCCACTGAAATCTTGAGTTAGTGTTTAAAAAGAAGCATGGCTGGCAGGTCAAGGGAGGTGATTCTCCCCCTCTACTCTGCTCTCGTGAGACTCCACCTGGAGTACTGCGTCCCATTCTGGGATCCAAGTACAAGAAAGATCTCTCAGGTGGAAAACGTTCCTGTTTCAGTTATGAATATTAGAGTTTTGCATTTAATGGTGATGGATGAATGTATCATCAACGTTTTTAGAGTGAATAAGTATACTTTTCTTTGAATCAATTATGTATGTAAATATACTTTTTTTTTTAATTTTATTTGGCTAGCTAATATTTTAAATCACTGCATACGTGATATGTAGAATCTTCTGCTTTTAGAAGCATACAGATAAAGAGAATCACTGGTGTCTTTACTTCTATGGAATCTCACCAAAATACCAGGAACCCCATCACATGTAACAGATGATCCCAGGAGAACTCAGTGGGTTGGAGCCTTGTAGTTGTGAGAACATGATGTTTCCCATCTGATGGAAAAGGTGTGTGCATGTGCTTTATGCAGACTGTGAGTGACTACAGTGTGACTGCATATGTTACACACCAAATGGGCTAAAGGAAACACGCCATAAAAATATGGGAGCAAAGAATTTATTGTTAGTTCCATTGATGTTTTAGCAGTCTGATAGTCCAAATCACTCCATTAATATAAAAATAGCCTCACTGATCATACAGCTGAAATTGATACACAGGAAAAAAGCCTAGTGTCTGCCCCTCCTCTCTGGTGTTGTGTTCACCCGTCGTGCGCTCCTCACGGTCCAAAGGTGGACCTTCATTCCTCAAAAAGACGGGTGCATAGATGTTCCTGAGGAGTCACCAGCATCCATACTGAGGTCTCTGCCAGGTGGCATCTGATGTTCATGGTGGGAGGTCTTCCTCCCTTTCCCCAGTCCGAAGTCCTCTTGGGTTTATTTTGAAATGCTTTCTTCTCACAGCCTACCTCCTTCTCAGTAGTTTCTAGCTAAAGCTGAAAAATTGCAGGGTCTCCCCCCCGCATCTGCTAACACAGTTTGTCAGGCAGTGATCGCCAGAGTTTTTGAGACCTTTCTTGTATCTTCTAGTCACAGAGCTTAAACTAACCCAGCCTGGGCAACGGGCATCGCCACTAGACAATTGCTAAAACAAATTAAAACCAGCTCAGGTGTAGACAAGCTCAGACAGGTGCTGAGACCCTGCACTGTCAGGTCAATGCAAAGCCTGTGGCCTTTTGCCAGTAATAGCAAAGTTGTGTTTACTGGGCTGCATGTACTACTGTTTAGTGTAGCGAATGTTTATTCTTATGTAACTCTGAATTTTCAGTTATAAAACATTAGGTTGAGGGTGGATGTTTAAATAAATTGAAAAATACACACTAACAGTGTTTGCTTAATCTAAACCACTGTTTTATTTTTTATGTAAGAAAGTAAGGTAGGTTGGGAAATCTGATTTTTTATATTTTTTCGTTGTTAAAATAGCCATGGTATTACTTATTTATAGTCCTAGAAACTGGAGAACAGTTATTGCAGACTTCAGCCCTGGAAAATCTTTACACAGATGCACAAAGTTAATCGTTCTATATAAAGCAGAGACTTTTTGAAGATGTGAACAGTGTGTCTGGCATAAAACTTTATTTTATATTTGCATGAAATATTTTGGTGGAGATTTATAGGCTAAGTATATTTTTTAAATGGTTTAGCTTTTTATTACAATACAACTATTTATGTGCTTCTTACACCCTTTTAAAGGCTTGTGTAAGTACAGTGAAATTAAGGATTAAACTAAAGTATGCTTCCTTATCTTTATAGTTCAAAATAACACAGACAATCCCTATAAGATTTCGAAAAGAACTACAATTCTGTGTAGGCAGGTTCATTTACTTACAAATGATGTTTGCCTTTTAAACATTTGCCAGTGTCACATTTGTTGGCATTGAGTTCAAGCCACACCAAGGATAGTGTCAGAAAATACATTACCAGCTCTACATAAATGCACTTGAATACTTTTTTAAAAAGGCCAAAATTGTTTCAGTTTCAACAAATTACAAATCTTACATTGAATACTAAAATACATAACTATTTGGAGGTTCATTTGCTCAATGAAACAATCTTCAAGTTCATAGCATGTAAACAGTTCCAAGATTGTATATTTTGTTTAAAAATTGTCTATCGTGGTGTTCAAATGTTCAATTTTTCCATTTTCTTTTAAAAATAAAGAAAACTGTTCAAGTACATATTTGCACCTACACACATGCACAAAAATCTACAGATAAATTAAACTGAAATATTGGTAAGGAACAGAAATGCATTACTTTAAGCACTTTTCTTACTGTTAAAACCATTAAAATGTAGCACTGAAATAACAGAATACATTTTGATCACCAAGACAGTGACCTACTATTTAATAAATTGCTTAACAGAAGAAGGAATCTAGAGCAGCTTCAGTTGACTGGCCAGTAATTGACTGATACCCAGGCAAGTAACAAGGTCAGGTTACCTTCAAAACACCTGGAGG
Source organism: Haliaeetus leucocephalus (assembly GCF_000737465.1). Classification (NCBI taxonomy): domain Eukaryota; kingdom Metazoa; phylum Chordata; class Aves; order Accipitriformes; family Accipitridae; genus Haliaeetus; species Haliaeetus leucocephalus. Next base: position 3,906,803 of record NW_010972753.1, read on the forward strand.
TAAAAAAAAAAAAAAGAGAGAGAAAGAGAGGAGGGAGTGAAGCTAATAAAAGAATGAAAACTAAAACGTGCAATGTAAGGTTGACACTTACACAGAGTAGCTGGTACTGTACCATGTGATATAACCTGACAGTAATCTCAGGCAGAAAAAAGTTTAATAAAATATCAAGATTCCTTAATTCATTGTAATTAATGTTTGCTGAAGTTCTTTCTGTGACTCTTTTTCGCTGCTTTTTACTAGGGCTTGGAGTAAGCAAAATATGTTAGTTACAAATCCGATTAGAGATGTGAGAACAGCTAGCTTGGCAAATGGAGCAACAAATCAGACTCATAGCATAAAACTCTGGGTTAAAGCAGAATAGTGTAATGACTTAGGGGGAAGTAAACATATTAAGTAATAATAAAACATATCATCATATAATATCTATTACATAAACCAAAAGACAGTTGCATCATATCTGAAAGAAATGTAGCACCATTATTAATCACACCCAATGCTTTTCACGAATGAGTTATATGATTTATGGAAACCATCAAACAATGTATAATTCAGTAACATAGTTATAATTCATATTCATAACTTTTAAATCAGTGAAATGGTTTCTAGAAATACATGATTTATAAACCTATCATATGATTTAGTATAGGTGTCAGTCTAATGTTAAGAAAATCTGAGATGTAATTATACCTGTTCTAAGACCAGCTTTTAAAGTATTTTTAAATGGCCACAAGCACATTATATGGAACAGCAGTATTAATGCCTGCTCCCATCCTAGATTGTGGAAACTCTGTGCAAAACTCTCACCTACAGAAATAATTCCAGTTACTGTGAGAAAAAGCTAATTTGATAATGTGGATGGCGAGGTTCGCATTACTTCTCTAAATCAAAAGTATTCCTCTCTGAAAATTACAATTAGCCGGAATGTGTTATAGTGAAGGGCAGGGCTGCCACCCAGAGGGACCCAAACAGACTAGAAGAAAGGACTAACAGGAACCTCATGAAACACAGAAAGGAAAACTGCCAAGAGCTTCACTTGAACAGACGAACACCCTGCAATGGTACGGTCTGGGGACCGGCTGGCTAGACAGCAACTCTGATGACAAGGACTTGACAGTCCTGGTGGACAGGAGGCTACAGATAAGCCATTAGTTGCCTTCTTTTGCAGTGGTGAAGGCAAACAGCATACTGGGCTATACCAAGAGAAGTGCACCCAGTAGACTGAGGGCAGTGATTATTCCCCGTTATTTGGTGCTTCCTGTATCTGGAATACTGTGCCCAGTTTGGGGTCCTCCAGGAGCGATGTTAATGAATTTGAGTGAGTTCAACGGAGATGAACCACTGACCAAGATGGTCGGGAATTGGAGCACTTACAGTGTGAGGAGAGGCTAAGTGAGTGTGACTCGCACACTTTTGGTGGTGGGGGGCCAGGGGTGCTCACAGCCACCTGCTAGTGCCTATGAGGTGGTTATCAAAAAGACCAAGGTAGGCTTTGTACTGAGGTGCACAGCAGGAAAACTAGAGACAACAGTCACGTATTGAAACAGAGAAAGTTCCGACTAGGTACAAAGGAGAATAAAAACCAACAGTATAGGAACAGCTAGGCATTGCTACAGGTTTCTTAGAGAGGTTGTGCAATCTCATCCCTGGAGGTTTTCAAGACCCAAATGGACAAGGCACTGAGCATCTTGGTGTGAATTCAGAGATATCTCTGCTTTGAGCATGAGATTGGACTAGAGCAATGCCAAGGGCCCTTGAAACTTCAGTGTTTTGATGACCAATGATTCTATGCTTTTGCTCTGTTTTGGGATGTTTCAGTATTCAGTATTTGTTTTGTTCTGCAGCAGGATAGAAATTAAAGTGTTATTCCAGAGAGGCGAATAGACCAATAGTTAGGTACCATACTGTCTCCAGGCTCTTTGGCGACCAACACCGCTTTAGGTCTTGGGATCTGTTATGCCTGGGCTGAAACAAAGATTAGAGTTATAAATAGCAGCGATGTTTTACTAAAGTTATGTAAATATAGCAGTTTGATGTTCCAAAAGCAAGCAGTGAAAAATGTGTAAACTCTTTAGTCCAAACTAAAAGAATGAAAATACAGTAACTTATATATATTCCTCACTGCAACACTAGAGGTTAATCAGGTTTAAGTGACTAAAGATTATTAAAAAGAAATTATAAAGTGAGAGTGTAGAGTGGACCAGGCATAGGCCAATAACAAGAATTAATTCTGCAGCTGACAGCTTTGGCTGGGATTGGGTTCAGACAAGTAAAGGCCAATGAGTTATATTTAGGCTTTGATTCAGCAGAGATCGTCAAGGAAAGATAAAGAATTATGAGCTCACTGTCTAAGTGTATGTTGGAGACAGGTCATAGGGGCTGTAGTAATTCTGAGTCTGCTTTGGGTCCATCAGTCTAGCTTAATTGAGGGTTGATGCAAACAAAGACCATAAAAGTAGTTTAAGGATGTACTTCTGGTTTGACTGAAACTAGCAAAAAGTTCTGTGATCGGGATAAATATGGCTTTCGAGTTCAGTTTAGAGTATTAGCCAACAGGAATAGAAGTGATGGATTTATTGTCTTTTGAAGGCTAAATTGAATACTGACACAAACAGAAGTAATCTATAAAAATGTGGCTCTGGAGGGGGCAGAATTGCTCTTTATCAGGTTTCTAAGATGATATTAAGAGCTGAAGCCAAGTAAATTTGACCTTTGTACCAGACAAATTGACAGGAAATACAATAAAGACTGTAACTAATAAATATGTGGATAAATATGATATATTGTGGATTCAGATGATAGAGTTCTTTTTCAAAAGGCTTTCAGCAAAGTCTTTTTTCTGAAGGCTCTTAAAGGAACTAAACTGCCATGGTATGAAAGGGAAAGGGAATTATAAGAAGAGGAGCTACATGGAAAAAGAGTAATATTTCTGCAGGCATAATGGAGACTACTTAAAGACGCTGTCCTGGATGTTCTGAAGAATACATACTACCTATCAAACAAAGACTTTAGAAAGTCCAGAAGGAATACAAGGGAGGTCATTAGAAGCAAGAAAGCTTTCTGAAAACCTTCCTTCTATCCAAATGAGAAAAATGGTAAAATTCATAAAATTTGATTGGAAAAAATAAGATGAATAATAAAAAATCATGGGATGTGCTCAGGTTATATAGCTGTCACTCATGTTAACATACGGCTCTCTACAGCCAAGGCATATGGTTTAACTCTGCCTAGATTCTGCTTGAAATCACAGTCTCCTAATTACAATGTCTTCTGAAGTTACCTACTACAACTAGTAATGGCAAAAATTGTGTTTACTGTGCAATATTGCACATAGTTTACTTACAAAGCCACTTTCAATCATTTATCAGCAGTCCTGGCTAACTGGGGAGGTCCCGGTTGACTGTAAGTTAGCAAATGTGACACCCACCTACAAGAAGGGCCAGAAGGGGGATTCGGGGAACTACAGGGCTGTCAGTCTGACCTCGGTGCCAGGGAAGGTTATGGAGCAGATCATCTTGAGTGCCATCACACGGCATGTACAGGACAACCAGGTGATCAGGCCCAGTCAGCGTGGGTTTATGAAAGGCAGGTCCTGCTTGACCAACCTGATCTTCTATGGCAAGTTGACCAGCTTAGTGGATGAGGGAAAGACTGTGGATGTTGTCTACTTAGACTTTAGTAAAGCCTTTGACACTGTTTCTCACAACATTCTCCTGCAGAAACTGTCTGCTCATGGCTTGCACGGGTGTACTCCTCACTGGGTCAGAAACTGGCTGGCTGGCCAGGCCCAAGGAGTTGTGGTGAATGGAGTTAAATCCAGTTGGTGGCCGGTCACAAGTGGTGTCCCAGGGGCTCAGTGTTGGGGCCAGCTCTGTTTAATATCCTTATCAATGATCTGGACGAGGGGATCGAGTGCACCCTCAGTAAGTCTGCAGATGACATCAGATTGGGTGAGAATGTTGATCTGCTGGAGGGTAGGAAGGCTCTCCAGAGGGATCTGGACAGGCTGGATCGATGGGC